>NW_027250704.1:0-121271 GCF_044704955.1 Pristiophorus japonicus | reverse complement strand
ACACTGGTCTGATCTCACTGGGCCCCCGGGTTACAACAACTGTCTGATCTCACTGGGGCCCCCGGATGTTAGTATTACACTGTCTGATCTCACTGGGCCCCGGGTTACACACTGTCTGATCTCACTGGGCCCCGGGTTACACACTGTCTGATCTCACTGGCCCCCGGGTTACACACTGTCTGATCTCACTGGGCCTCCCGGGTTACACACTGTCTGATCTCACTGGGCCCCCGGGTTACACACTGTCTGATCTCACTGGGCCCCCGGGTTACACACTGTCTGATCCACTGGGCCCCCGGGTTACACACTGTCTGATCTCACTGGGCCCCCGGGTTACACATTGTCTGATCTCACTGGCCCCCGGGTTACACACTGTCTGATCTCACTGGGCCCCCCCGGGTTACACACTGTCTGATCTCACTGGGCCCCCGGGTTACACACTGTCTGATCTCACTGGGCCCCCGGGTTACACACTGTCTGATCTCACTGGGCCCCCGGGTTACACACTGTCTGATCTCACTGGGCCCCCGGGTTACACACTGTCTGATCTCACTGGGCCCCTGGGTTACACACTGTCTGATCTCACTGGGCCCACCCCCGGGTTACACACTGTCTGATCTCACTGGGCCCTGGGTTAACACTGTCTGATCTCACTGGGCCCCCCGGGTTACACACTGTCTGATCTCACTGGCCCCCGGGTTACACACTGTCTGATCTCACTGGGCCCCCGGGTTACACACTGTCTGATCTCACTGGGCCCCCGGGTTACACACTGTCTGATCTCACTGGGCCCCCGGGTTACACACTGTCTGATCTCACTGGGCCCACCCCCGGGTTACACACTGTCTGATCTCACTGGGCCCCCGGGTTACACACTGTCTGATCGATCTCACTGGGCCCCCCGGGTTACACACTGCTGATCTCACTGGGCCCTCCGTTTACACACTGTCTGATCTCACTGGGCCCACCCCGGGTTACACACTGTCTGATCTCACTGGCCCCCGGGTTACACACTGTCTGATCTCACTGGGCCCACCCCGGGTTACACACTGTCTGATCTCACTGGGCCGGGGTTACACACTGTCTGATCTCACTGGGCCCCTGGGTTACACACTGTCTGATCTCACTGGGCCCACCCCTGGGTTACACACTGTCTGATCTCACTGGGCCCTGGGTTACACACTGTCTGATCTCACTGGGCCCCGGGTTACACACTGTCTGATCTCACTGGGCCCACCCCCGGGTTACACACTGTCTGATCTCACTGGGCCCCCGGGTTACACACTGTCTGATCTCACTGGGCCCCCGGGTTACACACTGTCTGATCTCACTGGGCCCCGGGTTACACACTGTCTGATCTCACTGGGCCCACCCCGGGTTACACACTGTCTGATCTCACTGGGCCCCCGGGTTACACACTGTCTGATCTCACTGGGCCCCCGGGTTACACACTGTCTGATCTCACTGGGCCCCCGGGTTACACACTGTCTGATCTCACTGGGCCCCCCCGGGTTACACACTGTCTGATCTCACTGGGCCCCCGGGTTACACACTGTCTGATCTCACTGGGCCCCGGGTTACACACTGTCTGATCTCACTGGGCCCCCGGGTTACACACTGTCTGATCTCACTGGGCCCACCCCGGGTTACACACTGTCTGATCTCACTGGGCCCCCGGGTTACACACTGTCTGATCTCACTGGGCCCCCTGGGTTACACACTGTCTGATCTCACTGGGCCACCCCGGGTTACACACTGTCTGATCTCACTGGCCACCCCGGGTTACACACTGTCTGATCTCACTGGGCCACCCCCGGGTTACACACTGTCTGATCTCACTGGGCCCACCCCGGGTTACACACTGTCTGATCTCACTGGGCCCCCGGGTTACACACTGTCTGATCTCACTGGGCCCCCGGGTTACACACTGTCTGATCTCACTGGGCCCCCGGGTTTACACACTGTCTGATCTCACTGGGCCCACCCCCGGGTTACACACTGTCTGATCTCACTGGGCCCCCGTGTTACACACTGTCTGATCTCACTGGGCCACCCCCGGGTTACACACTGTCTGATCTCACTGGGCCCCCGGGTTACACACTGTCTGATCTCACTGGGCCCCCGGGTTACACACTGTCTGATCTCACTGGGCCCCCGGGTTACACACTGTCTGATCTCACTGGGCCCCCGGGTTACACACTGTCTGATCTCACTGGGCCCCCGGGTTACACACTGTCTGATCTCACTGGGCCCCCGGGTTACACACTGTCTGATCTCACTGGGCCCCCGGGTTACACACTGTCTGATCCACTGGGCCCCCGGGTTACACACTGTCTGATCTCACTGGGCCCCCGGGTTACACATTGTCTGATCTCACTGGCCCCCGGGTTACACACTGTCTGATCTCACTGGGCCCCCCGGGTTACACACTGTCTGATCTCACTGGGCCCACCCCGGGTTACACACTGTCTGATCTCACTGGGCCCCCGGGTTACACACTGTCTGATCCACTGGGCCCCCGGGTTACACACTGTCTGATCTCACTGGGCCCCCGGGTTACACACTGTCTGATCTCACTGGGCCCCCGGGTTACACACTGTCTGATCTCACTGGGCCCCTGGGTTACACACTGTCTGATCCACTGGGCCCCCGGGTTACACACTGTCTGATCTCACTGGGCCCCCGGGTTACACACTGTCTGATCTCACTGGGCCCACCCCCGGGTTACACACTGTCTGATCTCACTGGGCCCACCCCCGGGTTACACACTGTCTGATCTCACTGGGCCCCTGGGTTACACACTGTCTGATCTCACTGGGCCCCCCCCGGGTTACACACTGTCTGATCTCACTGGGCCCCTGGGTTACACACTGTCTGATCTCACTGGGCCCACCCCCGGGTTACACACTGTCTGATCTCACTGGCCCCCGGGTTACACAATGTCTGATCTCACTAGGCCCCCGGGTTACACACTGTCTGATCTCACTGGGCCCCCGGGTTACACACTGTCTGATCTCACTGGGCCCACCCCCGGGTTACACACTGTCTGATCTCACTGGGCCCACCCCCGGGTTACACACTGTCTGATCTCACTGGGCCCCCGGGTTGCACACTGTCTGATCTCACTGGGCCCCCGGGTTACACACTGTCTGATCTCACTGGGCCCCCGGTTTACACACTGTCTGATCTCACTGGGCCCACCCCCGGGTTACACACTGTCTGATCTCACTCGGCCCCCGGGTTACACACTGTCTGATCTCACTGGGCCCACCCCCGGGTTACACACTGTCTGATCTCACTGGGCCCGTGGGTTACACACTGTCTGATCTCACTGGGCCCCTGGGTTACACACTGTCTGATCTCACTGGGCCCACCCCTGGGTTACACACTGTCTGATCTCACTGGGCCCCTGGGTTACACACTGTCTGATCTCACTGGGCCCCCGGGTTACACACTGTCTGATCTCACTGGGCCCACCCCCGGGTTACACACTGTCTGATCTCACTGGGCCCCCGGGTTACACACTGTCTGATCTCACTGGCCCCCGGGTTACACACTGTCTGATCTCACTGGGCCCCCCGGGTTACACACTGTCTGATCTCACTGGGCCCACCCCCGGGTTACACACTGTCTGATCTCACTGGGCCCCCGGGTTACACACTGTCTGATCCACTGGGCCCCCGGGTTACACACTGTCTGATCTCACTGGGCCCCCGGGTTACACACTGTCTGATCTCACTGGCCCCCGGGTTACACACTGTCTGATCTCATTGGGCTCCCGGGTTACACACTGTCTGATCCACTGGGCCCCCGGGTTACACACTGTCTGATCCACTGGGCCCCCGGGTTACACACTGTCTGATCTCACTGGGCCCCCGGGTTACACACTGTCTGATCTCACTGGGCCCACCCCCGGGTTACACACTGTCTGATCTCACTGGGCCCACCCCCGGGTTACACACTGTCTGATCTCACTGGGCCCCTGGGTTACACACTGTCTGATCTCACTGGGCCCACCCCCGGGTTACACAATGTCTGATCTCACTGGGCCCCTGGGTTACACACTGTCTGATCTCACTGGGCCCACCCCCGGGTTACACACTGTCTGATCTCACAGGGCCCACCCCCGGGTTACACACTGTCTGATCTCACTGGGCCCCCGGGTTACACACTGTCTGATCTCACTGGGCGCCCGGGTTACACACTGTCTGATCTCACTGGGCCCCCGGTTTACACACTGTCTGATCTCACTGGGCCCACCCCCGGGTTACACACTGTCTGATCTCACTGGGCCCCCGGGTTACACACTGTCTGATCTCACTGGGCCCACCCCCGGGTTACACACTGTCTGATCTCACTGGGCCCGTGGGTTACACACTGTCTGATCTCACTGGGCCCCTGGGTTACACACTGTCTGATCTCACTGGGCCCACCCCCGGGTTACACACTGTCTGATCTCACTGGGCCCCCGGGTTACACACTGTCTGATCTCACTGGGCCCACCCCCGGGTTACACACTGTCTGATCTCACTGGGCCCGTGGGTTACACACTGTCTGATCTCACTGGGCCCCTGGGTTACACACTGTCTGATCTCACTGGGCCCACCCCCGGGTTACACACTGTCTGATCTCACTGGGCCCCTGGGTTACACACTGTCTGATCTCACTGGGCCCCCGGGTTACACACTGTCTGATCTCACTGGGCCCACCCCCGGGTTACACACTGTCTGATCTCACTGGGCCCCCGGGTTACACACTGTCTGATCTCACTGGGCCCCCGGGTTACACACTGTCTGATCTCACTTGGCCCCCGGGTTACACACTGAATGATCTCACTCGGCCCCCCGGGTTACACACTGTCTGATCGCACTGGGCCACGGGTTACACACTGTCTGATCTCACTGGGCCCCCGGGTTACACACTGTCTGATCTCACTGGGCCCCCGGGTTACACACTGTCTGATCTCACTGGGCCCCTGGGTTACACACTGTCTGATCTCACTGGGCCACGGGTTACAGACTGTATGATCTCACTGGGCCCACCCCCGGGTTACACACTGTCTGATCTCACTGGGCCCACCCCCGGGTTACACACTGTCTGATCTCACTGGGCCCCCGGGTTACACACTGTCTGATCTCACTGGGCCCCCGGGTTGCACACTGTCTGATCTCACTGGCCCCCGGGTTACTCTGTCTGATCTCACTGGGCCCACCCCCGGGTTACACACTGTCTGATCTCACTCGGCCCACCCCAGGGTTACACACTGTCTGATCTCACTGGGCCCCCGGGTTACACACTGTCTGATCTCACTGGCCCCCGGGTTACACACTGTCTGATCTCACTGGCCCCCGGGTTACACACTGTCTGATCTCACTGTGCCCCGGGTTACACACTGTCTGATCTCACTGTGCCCCGGGTTACACACTGTCTGATCTCACTGTGCCCACCCCCTGGTTACACACTGTCTGATCTCACTGGGCCCCCGGGTTACACACTGTCTGATCTCACTGTGCCCACCCCCTGGTTACACACTGTCTGATCTCATTGCGCCCCCGGGTTACACACTGTCTGATCTCACTGGGCCCCCGGGTTACACACTGTCTGATCTCACTGGCCCCCGGGTTACACACTGTCTGATCTCACTGGCCCCCGGGTTACACACTGTCTGATCTCACTGGGCCCTCGGGTTACACACTGTCTGATCTCACTGGGCCCTCCCCCGGGTTACACACTGTCTGATCTCACTGGGCCCCCGGGTTACACACTGTCTGATCTCACTGGGCCCCCGGGTTACACACTGTCTGATCTCACTGGCCCCCGGGTTACACACTGTCTGATCTCACTGGCCCCCGGGTTACACACTGTCTGATCTCACTGGCCCCCGGGTTACACACTGTCTGATCTCACTGGCCCCCGGGTTACACACTGTCTGATCTCACTGGGCCCACCCCCGGGTTACACACTGTCTGATCTCACTGGGCCCCCGGGTTACACACTGTCTGATCTCACTGGGCCCCCGGGTTACACACTGTCTGATCTCACTGGGCCCCCGGGTTACACACTTTCTGATCTCACTGGGGCCCCGGGTTACACACTGTCTGATCTCACTGGGCCCCCGGGTTACACACTGTCTGATCTCACTGGGCCTCCGGGTTACACACTGTCTGATCTCACTGGGCCCCCGGGTTACACACTGTCTGATCTCACTGGGCCCCCGGGTTACACACTGTCTGATCCACTGGGCCCCCGGGTTACACACTGTCTGATCTCACTGGGCCCCCGGGTTACACATTGTCTGATCTCACTGGCCCCCGGGTTACACACTGTCTGATCTCACTGGGCCCCCCGGGTTACACACTGTCTGATCTCACTGGGCCCACCCCCGGGTTACACACTGTCTGATCTCACTGGGCCCCCGGGTTACACACTGTCTGATCCACTGGGCCCCCGGGTTACACACTGTCTGATCTCACTGGGCCCCCGGGTTACACACTGTCTGATCTCACTGGCCCCCGGGTTACACACTGTCTGATCTCACTGGGCTCCCGGGTTACACACTGTCTGATCCACTGGGCCCCCGGGTTACACACTGTCTGATCTCACTGGGCCCCCGGGTTACACACTGTCTGATCTCACTGGGCCCACCCCCGGGTTACACACTGTCTGATCTCACTGGGCCCACCCCCGGGTTACACACTGTCTGATCTCACTGGGCCCCTGGGTTACACACTGTCTGATCTCACTGGGCCCACCCCCGGGTTACACACTGTCTGATCTCACTGGGCCCCTGGGTTACACACTGTCTGATCTCACTGGGCCCACCCCCGGGTTACACACTGTCTGATCTCACTGGCCCCCGGGTTACACACTGTCTGATCTCACTGGGCCCCCGGGTTACACACTGTCTGATCTCACTGGGCCCCCGGGTTACACACTGTCTGATCTCACTGGGCCCACCCCCGGGTTACACACTGTCTGATCTCACTGGGCCCACCCCCGGGTTACACACTGTCTGATCTCACTGGGCCCCCGGGTTGCACACTGTCTGATCTCACTGGGCCCCCGGGTTACACACTGTCTGATCTCACTGGGCCCCCGGTTTACACACTGTCTGATCTCACTGGGCCCACCCCCGGGTTACACACTGTCTGATCTCACTGGGCCCCCGGGTTACACACTGTCTGATCTCACTGGGCCCACCCCCGGGTTACACACTGTCTGATCTCACTGGGCCGGGGGTTACACACTGTCTGATCTCACTGGGCCCCTGGGTTACACACTGTCTGATCTCACTGGGCCCACCCCTGGGTTACACACTGTCTGATCTCACTGGGCCCCTGGGTTACACACTGTCTGATCTCACTGGGACCCCGGGTTACACACTGTCTGATCTCACTGGGCCCACCCCCGGGTTACACACTGTCTGATCTCACTGGGCCCCCGGGTTACACACTGTCTGATCTCACTGGCCCCCGGGTTACACACTGTCTGATCTCACTGGGCCCCCCGGGTTACACACTGTCTGATCTCACTGGGCCCACCCCCGGGTTACACACTGTCTGATCTCACTGGGCCCCCGGGTTACACACTGTCTGATCCACTGGGCCCCCGGGTTACACACTGTCTGATCTCACTGGGCCCCCGGGTTACACACTGTCTGATCTCACTGGCCCCCGGGTTACACACTGTCTGATCTCACTGGGCTCCCGGGTTACACACTGTCTGATCCACTGGGCCCCCGGGTTACACACTGTCTGATCTCACTGGGCCCCCGGGTTACACACTGTCTGATCTCACTGGGCCCACCCCCGGGTTACACACTGTCTGATCTCACTGGGCCCACCCCCGGGTTACACACTGTCTGATCTCACTGGGCCCCTGGGTTACACACTGTCTGATCTCACTGGGCCCACCCCCGGGTTACACACTGTCTGATCTCACTGGGCCCCTGGGTTACACACTGTCTGATCTCACTGGGCCCACCCCCGGGTTACACACTGTCTGATCTCACTGGGCCCACCCCCGGGTTACACACTGTCTGATCTCACTGGGCCCCCGGGTTACACACTGTCTGATCTCACTGGGCCCCCGGGTTACACACTGTCTGATCTCACTGGGCCCCCGGTTTACACACTGTCTGATCTCACTGGGCCCACCCCCGGGTTACACACTGTCTGATCTCACTGGGCCCCCGTGTTACACACTGTCTGATCTCACTGGGCCCACCCCCGGGTTACACACTGTCTGATCTCACTGGGCCCCCGGGTTACACACTGTCTGATCTCACTGGGCCCCTGGGTTACACACTGTCTGATCTCACTGGGCCCACCCCCGGGTTACACACTGTCTGATCTCACTGGGCCCCTGGGTTACACACTGTCTGATCTCACTGGGCCCCCGGGTTACACACTGTCTGATCTCACTGGGCCCACCCCCGGGTTACACACTGTCTGATCTCACTGGGCCCCCGGGTTACACACTATCTGATCTCACTGGGCCCCGGGTTATACACTGTCTGATCTCACTGGCCCCCGGGTTACACACTGTCTGATCTCACTGGGCCCACCCCCGGGTTACACACTGTCTGATCTCACTGGGCCCCCAGGTTACACACTGTCTGATCTCACTGGGCCCCCAGGTTACACACTGTCTGATCTCACTGGGCCCACCCCCGGGTTACACACTGTCTGATCTCACTGGCCCCCGGGTTACACACTGTCTGATCTCACTGGCCCCCGGGTTACACACTGTCTGATCTCACTGGCCCCCGTGTTACACACTGTCTGATCTCACTGGCCCCCGGGTTACACACTGTCTGATCTCACTGGGCCCACCCCCGGGTTACACACTGTCTGATCTCACTGGGCCCCCGGGTTACACACTGTCTGATCTCACTGGGCCCCCGGGTTACACACTGTCTGATCTCACTGGGCCCCCGGGTTACACACTGTCTGATCTCACTGGGCCCCCGGGTTACACACTGTCTGATCTCACTGGGCCCCCGGGTTGCACACTGTCTGATCTCACTGGGCCCCCGGGTTACACACTGTCTGATCTCACTGGGCCCCCGGGTTGCACACTGTCTGATCTCACTGGGCCCCCGGGTTACACACTGTCTGATCTCACTGGGCCCCCGGGTTGCACACTGTCTGATCTCACTGGGCTCCCGGGTTACACACTGTCTGATCTCACTGGGCCCCCGGGTTACACACTGTCTGATCTCACTGGCCCCCGGGTTACACACTGTCTGATCTCACTGGGCCCACCCCCGGGTTACACACTGTCTGATCTCACTGGGCCCCCGGGTTACACACTGTCTGATCCACTGGGCCCCCGGGTTACACACTGTCTGATCTCACTGGGCCCCCGTGTTACACACTGTCTGATCTCACTGGCCCCCGGGTTACACACTGTCTGATCTCACTGGGCTCCCGGGTTACACACTGTCTGATCCACTGGGCCCCCGGGTTACACACTGTCTGATCTCACTGGGCCCCCGGGTTACACACTGTCTGATCTCACTGGGCCCACCCCCGGGTTACACACTGTCTGATCTCACTGGGCCCCTGGGTTACACACTGTCTGATCTCACTGGGCCCACCCCCGGGTTACACACTGTCTGATCTCACTGGGCCCACCCCCGGGTTACACACTGTCTGATCTCACTGGGCCCCCGGGTTACACACTGTCTGATCTCACTGGGCCCCCGGGTTACACACTGTCTGATCTCACTGGGCCCCCGGTTTACACACTGTCTGATCTCACTGGGCCCACCCCCGGGTTACACACTGTCTGATCTCACTGGGCCCCCGGGTTACACACTGTCTGATCTCACTGGGCCCACCCCCGGGTTACACACTGTCTGATCTCACTGGGCCCGTGGGTTACACACTGTCTGATCTCACTGGGCCCCCGGGTTACACACTGTCTGATCTCACTGTGCCCACCCCCGGGTTACACACTGTCTGATCTCACTGGGCCCCCGGGTTACACACTGTCTGATCTCACTGGGCCCCCGTGTTACACACTGTCTGATCTCACTGGGCCCCTGGGTTACACACTGTCTGATCTCACTGGGCCCCCGGGTTACACACTGTCTGATCGCACTGGGCCACGGGTTACACACTGTATGATCTCACTGAGCCCACCCCCGGGTTACACACTGTCTGATCTCACTGGTCCCACCCCCGGGTTACACACTGTCTGATCGCACTGGGCCCCCGGGTTACACACTGTCTCATCTCACTGGGCTCACCCCCGGGTTACACACTGTCTGATCTCACTGGGCCCCCAGGTTACACACTGTCTGATCTCACTGGGCCCCTGGGTTACACACTGTCTGATCTCACTGGGCCCCCGGGTTACACACTGTCTGATCTCACTGGGCCCCTGGGTTACACACTGTCTGATCTCACTGGGCCCCCGGGTTACACACTGTCTGATCTCACTGGCCCCCGGGTTACACACTGTCCGATCTCACTGGGCCCACCCCCGGGTCACACACTGTCTGATCTCACTGGGCCCCCGGGTTACACACTGTCTGATCTCACTGGGCCCCCGGGTTACACACTGTCTGATCTCACTGGGCCCCCGGGTTACACACTGTTACAGTGTGTAACCCGGGGGCCCAGTGAGATCAGACAGTGTGTAACCCGGGGGCCCAGTGAGATCAGACAGTGTGTAACCCGGGGGCCCAGTGAGATCAGACAGTGTGTGACCCGGGGGTGGGCCCAGTGAGATCGGACAGTGTGTAACCCGGGGGCCAGTGAGATCAGACAGTGTGTAACCCGGGGGCCCAGTGAGATCAGACAGTGTGTAACCCAGGGGCCCAGTGAGATCAGACAGTGTGTAACCCGGGGGCCCAGTGAGATCAGACAGTGTGTAACCCAGGGGCCCAGTGAGATCAGACAGTGTGTAACCTGGGGGCCCAGTGAGATCAGACAGTGTGTAACCCGGGGGTGAGCCCAGTGAGATGAGACAGTGTGTAACCCGGGGGCCCAGTGCGATCAGACAGTGTGTAACCCGGGGGTGGGACCAGTGAGATCAGACAGTGTGTAACCCGGGGGTGGGCTCAGTGAGATCATACAGGTGGCCCAGTGCGATCAGACAGTGTGTAACCCGGGGGCCCAGTGAGATCAGACAGTGTGTAACCCAGGGGCCCAGTGAGATCAGACAGTGTGTAACACAGGGGGCCAGTGAGATCAGACAGTGTGTAACCCGGGGGCCCAGTGAGATCAGACAGTGTGTAACCCGGGTGGCCCAGTGAGATCAGACAGTGTGTAACCCCGGGGCCCAGTGAGATCAGACAGTGTGTAAACCACGGGGGCCCAGTGAGATCAGACAGTGTGTAACCCGGGGCCCAGTGAGATCAGACAGTGTGTAACCCGGGGGCCCAGTGAGATCAGACAGTGTGTAACCCGGGGGCCCAGTGAGATCAGACAGTGTGTAACCCGGGGCCCAGTGAGATCAGACAGTGTGTAACCCGGGTGGGCCCAGTGAGATCAGACAGTGTGTAACCCGGGGGCCCAGTGAGATCAGACAGTGTGTAACCCGGGGGTGGGCCCAGTGAGATCAGACAGTGTGTAACCCGGGGGGCCCAGTGAGATCAGACAGTGTGTAACCCAGGGGGCCCAGTGAGATTCAGACAGTGTGTAACCCGGGGGTGGGCCCAGTGAGATCAGACAGTGTGTAACCCGGGGGCCCAGTGAGATCAGACAGTGTGTAACCCGGGGGGCCCAGTGGATCAGACAGTGTGTAACCCGGGAGCCCAGTGAGATCAGACAGTGTGTAACCCGGGGGCCCAGTGAGATCAGACAGTGTGTAACCCGGGGGGCCCAGTGAGATCAGACAGTGTGTAACCCAGGGGCCCAGTGGATCAGACAGTGTGTAACCCGGGGGCCCAGTGAGATCAGACAGTGTGTAACCCGGGGGTGGGCCCAGTGAGATCAGACAGTGTGTAACCCGGGGGCCCAGTGAGATCAGACAGTGTGTAACCCGGGGGCCCAGTGAGATCAGACAGTGTGTAACCCGGGAGCCCAGTGAGATCAGACAGTGTGCAACCCGGGGGCCCAGTGAGATCAGACAGTGTGTAACCCGGGGGCCCAGTGAGATCAGACAGTGTGCAACCCGGGGCCCAGTGAGATCAGACAGTGTGTAACCCGGGGGTGGGCCCAGTGAGATCAGACAGTGTGCAACCCGGGGGCCCAGTGAGATCAGACAGTGTGTAACCCGGGGGCCCAGTGAGATCAGACAGTGTGTAACCCGGGGGCCCAGTGAGATCAGACAGTGTGTAACCCGGGGGCCCAGTGAGATCAGACAGTGTGTAACCCGGGGGCCCAGTGAGATCAGACAGTGTGTAACCCGGGGGTGGGCCCAGTGAGATCAGACAGTGTGTAACCCGGGGGCCAGTGAGATCAGACAGTGTGTAACACGGGGGCCCAGTGAGATCAGACAGTGTGTAACCCGGGGGCCAGTGAGATCAGACAGTGTGTAACCCGGGGGCCAGTGAGATCAGACAGTGTGTAACCCGGGGGTGGGCCCAGTGAGATCAGACAGTGTGTAACCTGGGGGCCCAGTGAGATCAGACAGTGTGTAACCAGGGGGCCCAGTGAGATCAGACAGTGTGTAACCCGGGGGTGGGCCCAGTGAGATCAGACAGTGTGTAACCCGGGGGCCCAGTGAGATCAGACAGTGTATAACCCGGGGCCCAGTGAGATCAGATAGTGTGTAACCCGGGGGCCCAGTGAGATCAGACAGTGTGTAACCCGGGGGTGGGCCCAGTGAGATCAGACAGTGTGTAACCCGGGGGCCCAGTGAGATCAGACAGTGTGTAACCCAGGGGCCCAGTGAGATCAGACAGTGTGTAACCCGGGGGTGGGCCCAGTGAGATCAGACAGTGTGTAACCCAGGGGCCCAGTGAGATCAGACAGTGTGTAACCCGGGGGCCCAGTGAGATCAGACAGTGTGTAACCCGGGGGTGGGCCCAGTGAGATCAGACAGTGTGTAACCACGGGGGCCCAGTGAGATCAGACAGTGTGTAACCCGGGGGTGGGCCCAGTGAGATCAGACAGTGTGTAACCCGGGGGCCCAGTGAGATCAGACAGTGTGTAACCCGGGGGCCCAGTGAGATCAGACAGTGTGTAACCCGGGGGCCCAGTGAGATCAGACAGTGTGTAACCCGGGGGGTGGGCCCAGTGAGATCAGACAGTGTGTAACCCGGGGGTGGGCCCAGTGAGATCAGACAGTGTGTAACCCAGGGGCCCAGTGAGATCAGACAGTGTGTAACCCGGGGGTGGGCCCAGTGAGATCAGACAGTGTGTAACCCAGGGGCCCAGTGAGATCAGACAGTGTGTAACCCGGGGGTGGGCCCAGTGAGATCAGACAGTGTGTAACCCGGGGGTGGGCCCAGTGAGATCAGACAGTGTGTAACCCGGGGGCCCAGTGAGATCAGACAGTGTGTAACCCGGGGGCCCAGTGGATCAGACAGTGTGTAACCCGGGAGCCCAGTGAGATCAGACAGTGTGTAACCCGGGGGCCCAGTGAGATCAGACAGTGTGTAACCCAGGGGCCCAGTGAGATCAGACAGTGTGTAACCCGGGGGCCCAGTGAGATCAGACAGTGTGTAACCCGGGGGCCCAGTGAGATCAGACAGTGTGTAACCCGGGGGTGGGCCCAGTGAGATCAGACAGTGTGTAACCCGGGGGCCCAGTGAGATCAGACAGTGTGTAACCCGGGGTGGGCCCAGTGAGATCAGACAGTGTGTAACCCGGGGGCCCAGTGAGATCAGACAGTGTGTAACCCGGGGGTGGGCCCAGTGAGATCAGACAGTGTGTAACCCGGGGTCCCAGTGAGATCAGACAGTGTGTAACCCAGGGGCCCAGTGAGATCAGACAGTGTGTAACCCAGGGGTGGGCCCAGTGAGATCAGACAGTGTGTAACCCAGGGGCCCAGTGAGATCAGACAGTGTGTAACCCCGGCCCAGTGAGATCAGACAGTGTGTAACCCGGGGGTGGGCCCAGTGAGATCAGACAGTGTGTAACCCGGGGGCCCAGTGAGATCAGACAGTGTGTAACCCGGGGGTGGGCCCAGTGAGATCAGACAGTGTGTAAACCGGGGGCCCAGTGAGATCAGACAGTGTGTAACCCGGGGGCCCAGTGAGATCAGACAGTGTGCAACCCGGGGGCCCAGTGAGATCAGACAGTGTGTAACCCGGGGGTGGGCCCAGTGAGATCAGACAGTGTGTAACCCGGGGGTGGGCCCAGTGAGATCAGACAGTGTGTAACCCGGGGGCCCAGTGAGATCAGACAGTGTGTAACCCGGGGGCCCAGTGAGATCAGACAGTGTGTAACCCGGGGGCCAGTGAGATCAGACAGTGTGTAACCCGGGGGTGGGCCCAGTGAGATCAGACAGTGTGTAACCCAGGGGCCCAGTGAGATCAGACAGTGTGTAACCCGGGGGTGGGCCCAGTGAGATCAGACAGTGTGTAACCCAGGGGCCCAGTGAGATCAGACAGTGTGTAACCCGGGGGTGGGCCCAGTGAGATCAGACAGTGTGTAACCCGGGGGTGGGCCCAGTGAGATCAGACAGTGTGTAACCCGGGGGCCCAGTGAGATCAGACAGTGTGTAACCCGGGGGCCCAGTGGATCAGACAGTGTGTAACCCGGGAGCCCAGTGAGATCAGACAGTGTGTAACCCGGGGGTTGGCCCAGTGAGATCAGACAGTGTGTAACCCGGGGGCCCAGTGAGATCAGACAGTGTGTAACCCGGGGGCCCAGTGGATCAGACAGTGTGTAACCCGGGGGCCCAGTGAGATCAGACAGTGTGTAACCCGGGGGTGGGCCCAGTGAGATCAGACAGTGTGTAACCCGGGGGGCCCAGTGAGATCAGACAGTGTGTAACCCGGGGGCCAGTGAGATCAGACAATGTGTAACCCGGGGGCCCAGTGAGATCAGACAGTGTGTAACCCGGGGGCCCAGTGGATCAGACAGTGTGTAACCCGGGGGCCCAGTGAGATCAGACAGTGTGTAACCCGGGGGCCCAGTGAGATCAGACAGTGTGTAACCCGGAGGCCCAGTGAGATCAGACAGTGTGTAACCCGGGGGCCCAGTGAGATCAGACAGTGTGTAACCCGGGGCCCAGTGAGATCAGACAGTGTGTAACCCGGGGGCCCAGTGAGATCAGACAGGTGTGTAACCCGGGGGCCCAGTGAGATCAGACAGTGTGTAACCCGGGGGCCCAGTGAGATCAGACAGTGTGTAACCCGGGGGTGGGCCCAGTGAGATCAGACAGTGTGTAACCCGGGGGCCAGTGAGATCAGACAGTGTGTAACCCGGGGGCCCAGTGAGATCAGACAGTGTGTAACCCGGGGGCCAGTGAGATCAGACAGTGTGTAACCCGGGGGCCAGTGAGATCAGACAGTGTGTAACCCGGGGGCCCAGTGAGATCAGACAGTGTGTAACCCGGGGGCCCAGTGAGATCAGACAGTGTGTAACCCGGGGGAGGGCCCAGTGAGATCAGACAGTGTGTAACCCGAGGGCCCAGTGAGATCAGACAGTGTGTAACCCGGGGGCCAGTGAGATCAGACAGTGTGTAACCCGGGGGCCAGTGAGATCAGACAGTGTGTAACCCGGGGGCCCAGTGAGATCAGACAGTGTGTAACCCGGGGGCGCAATGAGATCAGACAGTGTGTAACCAGGGGTGGGCACAGTGAGATCAGACAGTGTGTAACCCCGGGGGCCCAGTGAGATCAGACAGTGTGTAACCAGGGGGTGGGCACAGTGAGATCAGACAGTGTGTAACCCGGGGCACAGTGAGATCAGACAGTGTGTAACCCGGGGCACAGTGAGATCAGACAGTGTGTAACCCGGGGGCCAGTGAGATCAGACAGTGTGTAACCCGGGGCCCAGTGAGATCAGACAGTGTGTAACCCGGGGGCCCAGTGAGATCAGACAGTGTGTAACCCTGGGGTGGGCCGAGTGAGATCAGACAGTGTGTAACCCGGGGGTGGGCCCAGTGAGATCAGACAGAGTAACCCGGGGGCCAGTGAGATCAGACAGTGTGCAACCCGGGGCCCAGTGAGATCAGACAGTGTGTAACCCGGGGGCCCAGTGAGATCAGACAGTGTGTAACCCGGGGGTGGGCCCAGTGAGATCAGACAGTGTGTAACCCGGGGGTGGGCCCAGTGAGATCATACAGTCTGTAACCCGTGGCCCAGTGAGATCAGACAGTGTGTAACCCAGGGGCCCAGTGAGATCAGACAGTGTGTAACCCGGGGGCCCAGTGAGATCAGACAGTGTGTAACCCGGGGGCCCAGTGAGATCAGACAGTGTGTAACCCGTGGCCCAGTGCGATCAGACAGTGTGTAACCCGGGGGGCCGAGTGAGATCATTCAGTGTGTAACCCGGGGGCCAAGTGAGATCAGACAGTGTGTAACCCGGGGGCCCAGTGAGATCAGACAGTGTGTAACCCGGGGGCCCAGTGAGATCAGACAGTGTGTAACCCGGGGGTGGGCCCAGTGAGATCAGACAGTGTGTAACCCGGGGGCCCAGTGAGATCAGACAGTGTGTAACCCAGGGGCCCAGTGAGATCAGACAGTGTGTAACCCGGGGGTGGGCCCAGTGAGATCAGACAGTGTGTAACCCAGGGGCCCAGTGAGATCAGACAGTGTGTAACCCACGGGCCCAGTGAGATCAGACAGTGTGTAACCCGGGGGTGGGCCCAGTGAGATCAGACAGTGTGTAACCCGGGGGCCCAGTGAGATCAGACAGTGTGTAACCCGGGGGTGGGCCCAGTGAGATCAGACAGTGTGTAACCCAGGGGCCCAGTGAGATCAGACAGTGTGTAACCCACGGGCCCAGTGAGATCAGACAGTGTGTAACCCGGGGGTGGGCCCAGTGAGATCAGACAGTGTGTAACCCGGGGGCCCAGTGAGATCAGACAGTGTGTAACCCGGGGGTGGGCCCAGTGAGATCAGACAGTGTGTAAACCGGGGGCCCAGTGAGATCAGACAGTGTGTAACCCGGGCGCCCAGTGAGATCAGACAGTGTGTAACCCGGGGGCCCAGTGAGATCAGACAGTGTGTAACCCGGGGGTGGGCCCTGTGAGATCAGACAGTGTGTAACCCGGGGGTGGGCCCAGTGAGATCAGACAGTGTGTAACCCAGGGGCCCAGTGAGATCAGACATTGTGTAACCCGGGGGTGGGCCCAGTGAGATCAGACAGTGTGTAACCCAGGGGCCCAGTGAGATCAGACAGTGTGTAACCCGGGGGTGGGCCCAGTGAGATCAGACAGTGTGTAACCCGGGGGTGGGCCCAGTGAGATCAGACAGTGTGTAACCCGGGGGCCCAGTGAGATCAGACAGTGTGTAACCCGGGGGCCCAGTGGATCAGACAGTGTGTAACCCGGGGGCCCAGTGGATCAGACAGTGTGTAACCCGGGAGCCCAATGAGATCAGACAGTGTGTAACCCGGGGGCCAGTGAGATCAGACAGTGTGTAACCCGGGGGCCCAGTGAGATCAGACAGTGTGTAACCCGGGGGCCCAGTGGATCAGACAGTGTGTAACCCGGGGGCCCAGTGAGATCAGACAGTGTGTAACCCGGGGGTGGGCCCAGTGAGATCAGACAGTGTGTAACCCGGGGGGCCCAGTGAGATCAGACAGTGTGTAACCCGGGGGCCAGTGAGATCAGACAGTGTGTAACCCGGGGGCCCAGTGAGATCAGACAGTGTGTAACCCGGGGGTGGGCCCAGTGAGATCAGACAGTGTGTAACCCGGGGGCCCAGTGAGATCAGACAGTGTGTAACCCAGGGGCCCAGTGAGATCAGACAGTGTGTAACCCAGGGGTGGGCCCAGTGAGATCAGACAGTGTGTAACCCAGGGGCCCAGTGAGATCAGACAGTGTGTAACCCACGGGCCCAGTGAGATCAGACAGTGTGTAACCCGGGGGTGGGCCCAGTGAGATCAGACAGTGTGTAACCCGGGGGCCGAGTGAGATCAGACAGTGTGTAACCCGGGGGTGGGCCCAGTGAGATCAGACAGTGTGTAAACCGGGGGCCCAGTGAGATCAGACAGTGTGTAACCCGGGGGCCCAGTGAGATCAGACAGTGTGCAACCCGGGGGCCCAGTGAGATCAGACAGTGTGTAACCCGGGGGTGGGCCCAGTGAGATCAGACAGTGTGTAACCCGGGGGTGGGCCCAGTGAGATCAGACAGTGTGTAACCCGGGGGCCCAGTGAGATCAGACAGTGTGTAACCCGGGGGCCTAGTGAGATCAGACATTGTGTAACCCGGGGGCCAGTGAGATCAGACAGTGTGTAACCCGGGGGTGGGCCCAGTGAGATCAGACAGTGTGTAACCCAGGGGCCCAGTGAGATCAGACAGTGTGTAACCCGGGGGTGGGCCCAGTGAGATCAGACAGTGTGTAACCCAGGGGCCCAGTGAGATCAGACAGTGTGTAACCCGGGGGTGGGCCCAGTGAGATCAGACAGTGTGTAACCCGGGGGTGGGCCCAGTGAGATCAGACAGTGTGTAACCCGGGGGCCCAGTGAGATCAGACAGTGTGTAACCCGGGGGCCCAGTGGATCAGACAGTGTGTAACCCAGGGGCCCAGTGAGATCAGACAGTGTGTAACCCGGGGGCCAGTGAGATCAGACAGTGTGTAACCCGGGGGCCCAGTGAGATCAGACAGTGTGTAACCCGGGGGCCCAGTGGATCAGACAGTGTGTAACCCGGGGGCCCAGTGAGATCAGACAGTGTGTAACCCGGGGGTGGGCCCAGTGAGATCAGACAGTGTGTAACCCGGGGGGCCCAGTGAGATCAGACAGTGTGTAACCCGGGGGCCAGTGAGATCAGACAATGTGTAACCCGGGGGCCCAGTGAGATCAGACAGTGTGTAACCCGGGGGCCCAGTGGATCAGACAGTGTGTAACCCGGGGGCCCAGTGAGATCAGACAGTGTGTAACCCGGGGGCCCAGTGAGATCAGACAGTGTGTAACCCGGGGGCCCAGTGAGATCAGACAGTGTGTAACCCGGGGGCCAGTGAGATCAGACAGTGTGTAACCCGGGGGCCCAGTGAGATCAGACAGTGTGTAACCCAGGGGCCCAGTGAGATCAGACAGTGTGTAACCCGGGGGCCCAGTGAGATCAGACAGTGTGTAACCCGGGGGTGGGCCCAGTGAGATCAGACAGTGTGTAACACGGGGGCCCAGTGAGATCAGACAGTGTGTAACCCGGGGGTGGGCCCAGTGAGATCAGACAGTGTGTAAACCGGGGGCCCAGTGAGATCAGACAGTGTGTAACCCGGGGGCCCAGTGAGATCAGACAGTGTGTAACCCGGGGGCCCAGTGAGATCAGACAGTGTGTAACCCGGGGGTGGGCCCAGTGAGATCAGACAGTGTGTAACCCGGGGGTGGGCCCAGTGAGATCAGACAGTGTGTAACCCAGGGGTCCAGTGAGATCAGACAGTGTGTAACCCGGGGGTGGGCCCAGTGAGATCAGACAGTGTGTAACCCAGGGGCCCAGTGAGATCAGACAGTGTGTAACCCGGGGGTGGGCCCAGTGAGATCAGACAGTGTGTAACCCGGGGGTGGGCCCAGTGAGATCAGACAGTGTGTAACCCGGGGGCCCAGTGAGATCAGACAGTGTGTAACCCGGGGGCCCAGTGGATCAGACAGTGTGTAACCCGGGAGCCCAGTGAGATCAGACAGTGTGTAACCCGGGGGCCAGTGAGATCAGACAGTGTGTAACCCGGGGGCCCAGTGAGATCAGACAGTGTGTAACCCGGGGGCCCAGTGGATCAGACAGTGTGTAACCCGGGGGCCCAGTGAGATCAGACAGTGTGTAACCCGGGGGTGGGCCCAGTGAGATCAGACAGTGTGTAACCCGGGGGGCCCAGTGAGATCAGACAGTGTGTAACCCGGGGGCCAGTGAGATCAGACAGTGTGTAACCCGGGGGCCCAGTGAGATCAGACAGTGTGTAACCCGGGGGTGGGCCCAGTGAGATCAGACAGTGTGTAACCCGGGGTCCCAGTGAGATCAGACAGTGTGTAACCCAGGGGCCCAGTGAGATCAGACAGTGTGTAACCCAGGGGTGGGCCCAGTGAGATCAGACAGTGTGTAACCCAGGGGCCCAGTGAGATCAGACAGTGTGTAACCCCCGGCCCAGTGAGATCAGACAGTGTGTAACCCGGGGGTGGGCCCAGTGAGATCAGACAGTGTGTAACCCGGGGGCCCAGTGAGATCAGACAGTGTGTAACCCGGGGGTGGGCCCAGTGAGATCAGACAGTGTGTAAACCGGGGGCCCAGTGAGATCAGACAGTGTGTAACCCGGGGGCCCAGTGAGATCAGACAGTGTGCAACCCGGGGGCCCAGTGAGATCAGACAGTGTGTAACCCGGGGGTGGGCCCAGTGAGATCAGACAGTGTGTAACCCGGGGGTGGGCCCAGTGAGATCAGACAGTGTGTAACCCGGGGGCCCAGTGAGATCAGACAGTGTGTAACCCGGGGGCCCAGTGAGATCAGACAGTGTGTAACCCGGGGGCCAGTGAGATCAGACAGTGTGTAACCCGGGGGTGGGCCCAGTGAGATCAGACAGTGTGTAACCCAGGGGCCCAGTGAGATCAGACAGTGTGTAACCCGGGGGTGGGCCCAGTGAGATCAGACAGTGTGTAACCCAGGGGCCCAGTGAGATCAGACAGTGTGTAACCCGGGGGTGGGCCCAGTGAGATCAGACAGTGTGTAACCCGGGGGTGGGCCCAGTGAGATCAGACAGTGTGTAACCCGGGGGCCCAGTGGATCAGACAGTGTGTAACCCGGGGGCCCAGTGAGATCAGACAGTGTGTAACCCGGGGGTGGGCCCAGTGAGATCAGACAGTGTGTAACCCGGGGGCCAGTGAGATCAGACAATGTGTAACCCGGGGGCCCAGTGAGATCAGACAGTGTGTAACCCGGGGGCCCAGTGGATCAGACAGTGTGTAACCCGGGGGCCCAGTGAGATCAGACAGTGTGTAACCCGGGGGCCCAGTGAGATCAGACAGTGTGTAACCCGGAGGCCCAGTGAGATCAGACAGTGTGTAACCCGGGGGCCAGTGAGATCAGACAGTGTGTAACCCGGGGGCCCAGTGAGATCAGACAGTGTGTAACCCGGGGGCCCAGTGAGATCAGAAAGTGTGTAACCCGGGGGCCCAGTGAGATCAGACAGTGTGTAACCCGGGGGCCCAGTGAGATCAGACAGTGTGTAACCCGGGGGCCCAGTGAGATCAGACAGTGTGTAACCCGGGGGTGGGCCCAGTGAGATCAGACAGTGTGTAACCCGGGGGCCAGTGAGATCAGACAGTGTGTAACCCGGGGGCCAGTGAGATCAGACAGTGTGTAACCCGGGGGCCAGTGAGATCAGACAGTGTGTAACCCGGGGGCCAGTGAGATCAGACAGTGTGTAACCCGGGGGCCCAGTGAGATCAGACAGTGTGTAACCCGGGGGCCCAGTGAGATCAGACAGTGTGTAACCCGGGGGAGGGCCCAGTGAGATCAGACAGTGTGTAACCCGAGGGCCCAGTGAGATCAGACAGTGTGTAACCCGGGGGCCAGTGAGATCAGACAGTGTGTAACCCGGGGGCCAGTGAGATCAGACAGTGTGTAACCCGGGGGCCCAGTGAGATCAGACAGTGTGTAACCCGGGGGCGCAATGAGATCAGACAGTGTGTAACCAGGGGGTGGGCACAGTGAGATCAGACAGTGTGTAACCCGGGGGCCCAGTGAGATCAGACAGTGTGTAACCAGGGGGTGGGCACAGTGAGATCAGACAGTGTGTAACCCGGGGCACAGTGAGATCAGACAGTGTGTAACCCGGGGCACAGTGAGATCAGACAGTGTGTAACCCGGGGGCCAGTGAGATCAGACAGTGTGTAACCCGGGGGCCAGTGAGATCAGACAGTGTGTAACCCGGGGGCCCAGTGAGATCAGACAGTGTGTAACCCTGGGGTGGGCCGAGTGAGATCAGACAGTGTGTAACCCGGGGGTGGGCCCAGTGAGATCAGACAGAGTAACCCGGGGGCCAGTGAGATCAGACAGTGTGCAACCCGGGGGCCCAGTGAGATCAGACAGTGTGTAACCCGGGGGTGGGCTCAGTGAGATCAGACAGTGTGTAACCCGGGGGCCCAGTGAGATCAGACAGTGTGTAACCCCGGGGTGGGCCCAGTGAGATCAGACAGTGTAACCCGGGGGCCAGTGAGATCAGACAGTGTGTAACCCGGGGGCCCAGTGAGATCAGACAGTGTGTAACCCGGGGGTGGGCCCAGTGAGATCAGACAGTGTGTAACCCGGGGGTGGGCCCAGTGAGATCATACAGTGTGTAACCCGTGGCCCAGTGAGATCAGACAGTGTGTAACCCAGGGGCCCAGTGAGATCAGACAGTGTGTAACCCGGGGGCCCAGTGAGATCAGACAGTGTGTAACCCGGGGGCCCAGTGAGATCAGACAGTGTGTAACCCGTGGCCCAGTGCGATCAGACAGTGTGTAACCCGGGGGGCCGAGTGAGATCATTCAGTGTGTAACCCGGGGGCCCAGTGAGATCAGACAGTGTGTAACCCGGGGGCCCAGTGAGATCAGACAGTGTGTAACCCGGGGGCCCAGTGAGATCAGACAGTGTGTAACCCGGGGGTGGGCCCAGTGAGATCAGACAGTGTGTAACCCGGGGGCCCAGTGAGATCAGACAGTGTGTAACCCAGGGGCCCAGTGAGATCAGACAGTGTGTAACCCGGGGGTGGGCCCAGTGAGATCAGACAGTGTGTAACCCAGGGGCCCAGTGAGATCAGACAGTGTGTAACCCACGGGCCCAGTGAGATCAGACAGTGTGTAACCCGGGGGTGGGCCCAGTGAGATCAGACAGTGTGTAACCCGGGGGCCCAGTGAGATCAGACAGTGTGTAACCCGGGGGTGGGCCCAGTGAGATCAGACAGTGTGTAAACCGGGGGCCCAGTGAGATCAGACAGTGTGTAACCCGGGCGCCCAGTGAGATCAGACAGTGTGTAACCCGGGGGTGGGCCCAGTGAGATCAGACAGTGTGTAACCCGGGGGCCCAGTGAGATCAGACAGTGTGTAACCCGGGGGTGGGCCCAGTGAGATCAGACAGTGTGTAACCCGGGGGCCCAGTGAGATCAGACAGTGTGTAACCCGGGGGTGGGCCCTGTGAGATCAGACAGTGTGTAACCCGGGGGTGGGCCCAGTGAGATCAGACAGTGTGTAACCCAGGGGCCCAGTGAGATCAGACATTGTGTAACCCGGGGGTGGGCCCAGTGAGATCAGACAGTGTGTAACCCAGGGGCCCAGTGAGATCAGACAGTGTGTAACCCGGGGGTGGGCCCAGTGAGATCAGACAGTGTGTAACCCGGGGGTGGGCCCAGTGAGATCAGACAGTGTGTAACCCGGGGGCCCAGTGAGATCAGACAGTGTGCAACCCGGGGGCCCAGTGGATCAGACAGTGTGTAACCCGGGGGCCCAGTGGATCAGACAGTGTGTAACCCGGGAGCCCAATGAGATCAGACAGTGTGTAACCCGGGGGCCAGTGAGATCAGACAGTGTGTAACCCGGGGGCCCAGTGAGATCAGACAGTGTGTAACCCGGGGGCCCAGTGGATCAGACAGTGTGTAACCCGGGGGCCCAGTGAGATCAGACAGTGTGTAACCCGGGGGTGGGCCCAGTGAGATCAGACAGTGTGTAACCCGGGGGGCCCAGTGAGATCAGACAGTGTGTAACCCGGGGGCCAGTGAGATCAGACAGTGTGTAACCCGGGGGCCCAGTGAGATCAGACAGTGTGTAACCCGGGGGTGGGCCCAGTGAGATCAGACAGTGTGTAACCCGGGGGCCCAGTGAGATCAGACAGTGTGTAACCCAGGGGCCCAGTGAGATCAGACAGTGTGTAACCCAGGGGTGGGCCCAGTGAGATCAGACAGTGTGTAACCCAGGGGCCCAGTGAGATCAGACAGTGTGTAACCCACGGGCCCAGTGAGATCAGACAGTGTGTAACCCGGGGGTGGGCCCAGTGAGATCAGACAGTGTGTAACCCGGGGGCCGAGTGAGATCAGACAGTGTGTAACCCGGGGGTGGGCCCAGTGAGATCAGACAGTGTGTAAACCGGGGGCCCAGTGAGATCAGACAGTGTGTAACCCGGGGGCCCAGTGAGATCAGACAGTGTGCAACCCGGGGGCCCAGTGAGATCAGACAGTGTGTAACCCGGGGGTGGGCCCAGTGAGATCAGACAGTGTGTAACCCGGGGGTGGGCCCAGTGAGATCAGACAGTGTGTAACCCGGGGGCCCAGTGAGATCAGACAGTGTGTAACCCGGGGGCCCAGTGGATCAGACAGTGTGTAACCCAGGGGCCCAGTGAGATCAGACAGTGTGTAACCCGGGGGCCAGTGAGATCAGACAGTGTGTAACCCGGGGGCCCAGTGAGATCAGACAGTGTGTAACCCGGGGGCCCAGTGGATCAGACAGTGTGTAACCCGGGGGCCCAGTGAGATCAGACAGTGTGTAACCCGGGGGCCCAGTGAGATCAGACAGTGTGTAACCCGGGGGCCCAGTGAGATCAGACAGTGTGTAACCCGGGGGCCAGTGAGATCAGACAGTGTGTAACCCGGGGGCCCAGTGAGATCAGACAGTGTGTAACCCGGGGGCCCAGTGAGATCAGACAGTGTGTAACCCGGGGGCCCAGTGAGATCAGACAGTGTGTAACCCGGGGGCCCAGTGAGATCAGACAGTGTGTAACCCGGGGGCCCAGTGAGATCAGACAGTGTGTAACCCGGGGGTGGGCCCAGTGAGATCAGACAGTGTGTAACCCGGGGGCCCAGTGAGATCAGACAGTGTGTAACCCGGGGGCCAGTGAGATCAGACAGTGTGTAACCCGGGGGCCCAGTGAGATCAGACAGTGTGTAACCCGGGGGCCAGTGAGATCAGACAGTGTGTAACCCGGGGGTGGGCCCAGTGAGATCAGACAGTGTGTAACCCGGGGGCCCAGTGAGATCAGACAGTGTGTAACCCGGGGGCCCAGTGAGATCAGACAGTGTGTAACCCGGGGCCCAGTGAGATCAGACAGTGTGTAACCCGGGGGCCCAGTGAGATCAGACAGTGTGTAACCCGGGGGCCCAGTGAGATCAGACAGTGTGTAACCCGGGGGCCCAGTGAGATCAGACAGTGTGTAACCCGGGGGCCCAGTGAGATCAGACAGTGTGTAACGCGGGGGTGGGCCCAGTGAGATCAGACAGTGTGTAACCCGGAGGCCAGTGAGATCAGACAGTGTGTAACGCGGGGGTGGGCCCAGTGAGATCAGACAGTGTGTAACCCGGGGGCCCAGTGAGATCAGACAGTGTGTAACCCGGGGGCCCAGTGAGGTCAGTCAGTGTGTAACCCGGGGGTGGGCCCAGTGAGATCAGACAGTGTGTAACCCGGGGGTGGGCCCAGTGAGATCAGACAGTGTGTAACCCGGGGGCCCAGTGCGAAGAGACAGTGTGTAACCCGGGGGCCCAGTGAGATCAGACAGTGTGTAACCCGGGGGACCAGTGAGATCAGACAGTGTGTAACCCGGGGGCCCAGTGAGATCAGACAGTGTGTAACCCGGGGGCCCAGTGAGATCAGACAGTGTGTAACCCGGGGGTGGGCCCAGTGACATCAGACAGTGTGTAACCCGGGGGCCCAGTGAGATCAGACAGTGTGTAACGCGGGGGTGGGCTCAGTGAGATCAGACAGTGTGTAACCCGGGGGCCAGTGAGATCAGACAGTGTGTAACCCGGGGGCCCAGTGAGATCAGACAGTGTGTAACCCGGGGGTGGGCCCAGTGAGATCAGACAGTGTGTAACCTGGGGGCCCAGTGAGATCAGACAGTGTGTAACCTGGGGGCCCAGTGAGATCAGACAGTGTGTAACCCGGGGGTGGGCCCAGTGAGATCAGACAGTGTGTAACCCGGGGGCCAGTGAGATCAGACAGTGTGTAACCCGGGGGTGGGCCCAGTGAGATCAGACAGTGTGTAACCCGGGGGCCAGTGAGATCAGACAGTGTGTAACCCGGGGTCCAGTGAGATCAGACAGTGTGTAACCCGGGGGTGGGCCCAGTGAGATCAGACAGTGTGTAACCCGGGGGTGTGCCCAGTGAGATCAGACAGTGTGTAACCCGGGGGCCCAGTGAGATCAGACAGTGTGTAACCCGGGGGCCCAGTGAGATCAGACAGTGTGTGACCCGGGAGTGGGCCCAGTGAGATCAGACAGTGTGTAACCCGGGGGTGGGCCCAGTGAGATCGGACAGTGTGTAACCCGGGGGCCAGTGAGATCAGACAGTGTGTAACCCGGGGGTGGGCCCAGTGAGATCAGACAGTGTGTAACCCGGGGGTGGGCCCAGTGAGATCAGACAGTGTGTAACCCGGGGGCCCAGTGAGATCAGACAGTGTGTAACCCGGGGGCCCAGTGAGATCAGACAGTGTGTAACCCGGGGGCCCAGTGAGATCAGACAGTGTGTGACCCGGGGGTGGGCCCAGTGAGATCAGACAGTGTGTAACCCGGGGGCCAGTGAGATCAGACAGTGTGTAACCCGGGGGCCAGTGAGATCAGACAGTGTGTAACCCGGGGGCCAGTGAGATCAGACAGTGTGTAACCCGGGGGCCAGTGAGATCAGACAGTGTGTAACCCGGGGGTGGGCCCAGTGAGATCAGACAGTGTGTAACCCGGGGGCCCAGTGAGATCAGACAGTGTGTAACCCGGGGGCCCAGTGAGATCAGACAGTGTGTAACCCGGGGCCCAGTGAGATCAGACAGTGTGTAACCCGGGGGCCCAGTGAGATCAGACAGTGTGTAACCCGGGGGCCCAGTGAGATCAGACAGTGTGTAACCCGGGGGCCCAGTGAGATCAGACAGTGTGTAACCCGGGGGCCCAGTGAGATCAGACAGTGTGTAACGCGGGGGTGGGCCCAGTGAGATCAGACAGTGTGTAACCCGGGGGCCAGTGAGATCAGACAGTGTGTAACGCGGGGGTGGGCCCAGTGAGATCAGACAGTGTGTAACCCGGGGGCCCAGTGAGATCAGACAGTGTGTAACCCGGGGGCCCAGTGAGGTCAGTCAGTGTGTAACCCGGGGGTGGGCCCAGTGAGATCAGACAGTGTGTAACCCGGGGGTGGGCCCAGTGAGATCAGACAGTGTGTAACCCGGGGGCCCAGTGCGAAGAGACAGTGTGTAACCCGGGGGCCCAGTGAGATCAGACAGTGTGTAACCCGGGGGACCAGTGAGATCAGACAGTGTGTAACCCGGGGGCCCAGTGAGATCAGACAGTGTGTAACCCGGGGGCCCAGTGAGATCAGACAGTGTGTAACCCGGGGGTGGGCCCAGTGACATCAGACAGTGTGTAACCCGGGGGCCCAGTGAGATCAGACAGTGTGTAACGCGGGGGTGGGCTCAGTGAGATCAGACAGTGTGTAACCCGGGGGCCAGTGAGATCAGACAGTGTGTAACCCGGGGGCCCAGTGAGATCAGACAGTGTGTAACCCGGGGGTGGGCCCAGTGAGATCAGACAGTGTGTAACCTGGGGGCCCAGTGAGATCAGACAGTGTGTAACCTGGGGGCCCAGTGAGATCAGACAGTGTGTAACCCGGGGGTGGGCCCAGTGAGATCAGACAGTGTGTAACCCGGGGGCCAGTGAGATCAGACAGTGTGTAACCCGGGGCCCAGTGAGATCAGACAGTGTGTAACCCGGGGGTGGGCCCAGTGAGATCAGACAGTGTGTAACCCGGGGGTGTGCCCAGTGAGATCAGACAGTGTGTAACCCGGGGGCCCAGTGAGATCAGACAGTGTGTAACCCGGGGGCCCAGTGAGATCAGACAGTGTGTGACCCGGGAGTGGGCCCAGTGAGATCAGACAGTGTGTAACCCGGGGGTGGGCCCAGTGAGATCGGACAGTGTGTAACCCGGGGGCCAGTGAGATCAGACAGTGTGTAACCCGGGGGTGGGCCCAGTGAGATCAGACAGTGTGTAACCCGGGGGTGGGCCCAGTGAGATCAGACAGTGTGTAACCCGGGGGCCCAGTGAGATCAGACAGTGTGTAACCCGGGGGCCCAGTGAGATCAGACAGTGTGTAACCCGGGGGCCCAGTGAGATCAGACAGTGTGTGACCCGGGGGTGGGCCCAGTGAGATCGGACAGTGTGTAACCCGGGGGCCAGTGAGATCAGACAGTGTGTAACCCGGGGGCCCAGTGAGATCAGACAGTGTGTAACCCAGGGGCCCAGTGAGATCAGACAGTGTGTAACCCGGGGGCCCAGTGAGATCAGACAGTGTGTAACCCAGGGGCCCAGTGAGATCAGACAGTGTGTAACCTGGGGGCCCAGTGAGATCAGACAGTGTGTAACCCGGGGGTGAGCCCAGTGAGATGAGACAGTGTGTAACCCGGGGGCCCAGTGCGATCAGACAGTGTGTAACCCGGGGGTGGGCCCAGTGCGATCAGACAGTGTGTAACCCGGGGGCCCAGTGAGATCAGACAGTGTGTAACCCAGGGGCCCAGTGAGATCAGACAGTGTGTAACACGGGGGCCCAGTGAGATCAGACAGTGTGTAACCCGGGGGCCCAGTGAGATCAGACAGTGTGTAACCCGGGGGTGGGCCCAGTGAGATCAGACAGTGTGTAACCCGGGGGCCCAGTATGATCAGACAGTGTGTAACCCAGGGGCCCAGTGAGATCAGACAGTGTGTAACCCGGGGGTGGGCCCAGTGAGATCAGACAGTGTGTAACCCGGGGGTGGGCCCAGTGAGATCAGACAGTGTGTAACCCGGGGGTGGGCCCAGTGAGATCAGACAGTGTGTAACCCGGGGGCCCAGTGAGATCAGACAGTGTGTAACCCGGGGGCCCAGTGAGATCAGACAGTGTGTAACCCGGGGGCCAGTGAGATCAGACTGTGTGTAACCCGGGGGTGGGCCCAGTGAGATCAGACAGTGTGTAACCCAGGGGCCCAGTGAGATCAGACAGTGTGTAACCCGGGGGTGGGCCCAGTGAGATCAGACAGTGTGTAACCCAGGGGCCCAGTGAGATCAGACAGTGTGTAACCCGGGGGTGGGCCCAGTGAGATCAGACAGTGTGTAACCCGGGGGTGGGCCCAGTGAGATCAGACAGTGTGTAACCCGGGGGCCCAGTGAGATCAGACAGTGTGTAACCCGGGGGCCCAGTGGATCAGACAGTGTGTAACCCGGGAGCCCAGTGAGATCAGACAGTGTGTAACCCGGGGGCCAGTGAGATCAGACAGTGTGTAACCCGGGGGCACAGTGAGATCAGACAGTGTGTAACCCGGGGGCCCAGTGGATCAGACAGTGTGTAACCCGGGGGCCCAGTGAGATCAGACAGTGTGTAACCCGGGGGTGGGCCCAGTGAGATCAGACAGTGTGTAACCCGGGGGCCCAGTGAGATCAGACAGTGTGTAACCCGGGGGCCCAGTGAGATCAGAAAGTGTGTAACCCGGGGGCCCAGTGAGATCAGACAGTGTGTAACCCGGGGGCCCAGTGAGATCAGACAGTGTGTAACCCGGGGGCCCAGTGAGATCAGACAGTGTGTAACCCGGGGGTGGGCCCAGTGAGATCAGACAGTGTGTAACCCGGGGGCTAGTGAGATCAGACAGTGTGTAACCCGGGGGCCAGTGAGATCAGACAGTGTGTAACCCGGGGGCCAGTGAGATCAGACAGTGTGTAACCCGGGGGCCCAGTGAGATCAGACAGTGTGTAACCCGGGGGCCCAGTGAGATCAGAAAGTGTGTAACCCGGGGGCCCAGTGAGATCAGACAGTGTGTAACCCGGGGGCCCAGTGAGATCAGACAGTGTGTAACCCGGGGGCCCAGTGAGATCAGACAGTGTGTAACCCGGGGGTGGGCCCAGTGAGATCAGACAGTGTGTAACCCGGGGGCCAGTGAGATCAGACAGTGTGTAACCCGGGGGCCAGTGAGATCAGACAGTGTGTAACCCGGGGGCCAGTGAGATCAGACAGTGTGTAACCCGGGGGCCAGTGAGATCAGACAGTGTGTAACCCGGGGGTGGGCCCAGTGAGATCAGACAGTGTGTAACCCGGGGGCCCAGTGAGATCAGACAGTGTGTAACCCGGGGGTGGGCCCAGTGAGATCAGACAGTGTGCAAACCGGGGGCCCAGTGAGATCAGACAGTGTGTAACCCGGGGGCCAGTGAGATCAGACAGTGTGTAACCCGGGGGCCAGTGAGATCAGACAGTGTGTAACCCGGGGGTGGGCCCAGTGAGATCAGACAGTGTGTAACCCGGGGGCCCAGTGAGATCAGACAGTGTGTAACCCGGGGGTGGGCCCAGTGAGATCAGACAGTGTGTAACCCGGGGGTGGGCCCAGTGAGATCAGACAGTGTGTAACCCGGGGGCCCAGTGAGATCAGACAGTGTGTAACCCGGGGGCCCAGTGAGATCAGACAGTGTGTAACCCGGGGGCCAGTGAGATCAGACAGTGTGTAACCCGGGGGTGGGCCCAGTGAGATCAGACAGTGTGTAACCCAGGGGCCCAGTGAGATCAGACAGTGTGTAACCCGGGGGTGGGCCCAGTGAGATCAGACAGTGTGTAACCCAGGGGCCCAGTGAGATCAGACAGTGTGTAACCCGGGGGTGGGCCCAGTGAGATCAGACAGTGTGTAACCCGGGGGTGGGCCCAGTGAGATCAGACAGTGTGTAACCCGGGGGCCCAGTGAGATCAGACAGTGTGTAACCCGGGGGCCCAGTGGATCAGACAGTGTGTAACCCGGGAGCCCAGTGAGATCAGACAGTGTGTAACCCGGGGGCCAGTGAGATCAGACAGTGTGTAACCCGGGGGCCCAGTGAGATCAGACAGTGTGTAACCCGGGGGCCCAGTGGATCAGACAGTGTGTAACCCGGGGGCCCAGTGAGATCAGACAGTGTGTAACCCGGGGGTGGGCCCAGTGAGATCAGACAGTGTGTAACCCGGGGGGCCCAGTGAGATCAGACAGTGTGTAACCCGGGGGCCAGTGAGATCAGACAATGTGTAACCCGGGGGCCCAGTGATATCAGACAGTGTGTAACCCGGGGGCCCAGTGGATCAGACAGTGTGTAACCCGGGGGCCCAGTGAGATCAGACAGTGTGTAACCCGGGGGCCCAGTGAGATCAGACAGTGTGTAACCCGGAGGCCCAGTGAGATCAGACAGTGTGTAACCCGGGGGCCAGTGAGATCAGACAGTGTGTAACCCGGGGGCCCAGTGAGATCAGACAGTGTGTAACCCGGGGGCCCAGTGAGATCATAAAGTGTGTAACCCGGGGGCCCAGTGAGATCAGACAGTGTGTAACCCGGGGGCCCAGTGAGATCAGACAGTGTGTAACCCGGGGGCCCAGTGAGATCAGACAGTGTGTAACCCGGGGGTGGGCCCAGTGAGATCAGACAGTGTGTAACCCGGGGGCCAGTGAGATCAGACAGTGTGTAACCCGGGGGCCAGTGAGATCAGACAGTGTGTAACCCGGGGGCCAGTGAGATCAGACAGTGTGTAACCCGGGGGCCAGTGAGATCAGACAGTGTGTAACCCGGGGGCCCAGTGAGATCAGACAGTGTGTAACCCGGGGGCCCAGTGAGATCAGACAGTGTGTAACCCGGGGGAGGGCCCAGTGAGATCAGACAGTGTGTAACCCGAGGGCCCAGTGAGATCAGACAGTGTGTAACCCGGGGGCCAGTGAGATCAGACAGCGTGTAACCCGGGGGCCAGTGAGATCAGACAGTGTGTAACCCGGGGGCCCAGTGAGATCAGACAGTGTGTAACCCGGGGGCGCAATGAGATCAGACAGTGTGTAACCAGGGGGTGGGCACAGTGAGATCAGACAGTGTGTAACCCGGGGGCCCAGTGAGATCAGACAGTGTGTAACCAGGGGGTGGGCACAGTGAGATCAGACAGTGTGTAACCCGGGGCACAGTGAGATCAGACAGTGTGTAACCCGGGGCACAGTGAGATCAGACAGTGTGTAACCCGGGGGCCAGTGAGATCAGACAGTGTGTAACCCGGGGGCCAGTGAGATCAGACAGTGTGTAACCCGGGGGCCCAGTGAGATCAGACAGTGTGTAACCCTGGGGTGGGCCGAGTGAGATCAGACAGTGTGTAACCCGGGGGTGGGCCCAGTGAGATCAGACAGAGTAACCCGGGGGCCAGTGAGATCAGACAGTGTGCAACCCGGGGGCCCAGTGAGATCAGACAGTGTGTAACCCGGGGGTGGGCTCAGTGAGATCAGACAGTGTGTAACCCGGGGGCCCAGTGAGATCAGACAGTGTGTAACCCCGGGGTGGGCCCAGTGAGATCAGACAGTGTAACCCGGGGGCCAGTGAGATCAGACAGTGTGTAACCCGGGGGCCCAGTGAGATCAGACAGTGTGTAACCCGGGGGTGGGCCCAGTGAGATCAGACAGTGTGTAACCCGGGGGTGGGCCCAGTGAGATCATACAGTGTGTAACCCGTGGCCCAGTGAGATCAGACAGTGTGTAACCCAGGGGCCCAGTGAGATCAGACAGTGTGTAACCCGGGGGCCCAGTGAGATCAGACAGTGTGTAACCCGGGGGCCCAGTGAGATCAGACAGTGTGTAACCCGGGGGCCCAGTGAGATCAGACAGTGTGTAACCCGGGGGCCCAGTGAGATCAGACAGTGTGTAACCCGGGGGTGGGCCCAGTGAGATCAGACAGTGTGTAACCCGGGGGCCCAGTGAGATCAGACAGTGTGTAACCCAGGGGCCCAGTGAGATCAGACAGTGTGTAACCCGGGGGTGGGCCCAGTGAGATCAGACAGTGTGTAACCCAGGGGCCCAGTGAGATCAGACAGTGTGTAACCCACGGGCCCAGTGAGATCAGACAGTGTGTAACCCGGGGGTGGGCCCAGTGAGATCAGACAGTGTGTAACCCGGGGGCCCAGTGAGATCAGACAGTGTGTAACCCGGGGGTGGGCCCAGTGAGATCAGACAGTGTGTAAACCGGGGGCCCAGTGAGATCAGACAGTGTGTAACCCGGGCGCCCAGTGAGATCAGACAGTGTGTAACCCGGGGGCCCAGTGAGATCAGACAGTGTGTAACCCGGGGGTGGGCCCTGTGAGATCAGACAGTGTGTAACCCGGGGGTGGGCCCAGTGAGATCAGACAGTGTGTAACCCAGGGGCCCAGTGAGATCAGACATTGTGTAACCCGGGGGTGGGCCCAGTGAGATCAGACAGTGTGTAACCCAGGGGCCCAGTGAGATCAGACAGTGTGTAACCCGGGGGTGGGCCCAGTGAGATCAGACAGTGTGTAACCCGGGGGTGGGCCCAGTGATATCAGACAGTGTGTAACCCGGGGGCCCAGTGAGATCAGACAGTGTGTAACCCGGGGGCCCAGTGGATCAGACAGTGTGTAACCCGGGGGCCCAGTGGATCAGACAGTGTGTAACCCGGGAGTCCAATGAGATCAGACAGTGTGTAACCCGGGGGCCAGTGAGATCAGACAGTGTGTAACCCGGGGGCCCAGTGAGATCAGACAGTGTGTAACCCGGGGGCCCAGTGGATCAGACAGTGTGTAACCCGGGGGCCCAGTGAGATCAGACAGTGTGTAACCCGGGGGTGGGCCCAGTGAGATCAGACAGTGTGTAACCCGGGGGGCCCAGTGAGATCAGACAGTGTGTAACCCGGGGGCCAGTGAGATCAGACAGTGTGTAACCCGGGGGCCCAGTGAGATCAGACAGTGTGTAACCCGGGGGTGGGCCCAGTGAGATCAGACAGTGTGTAACCCGGGGGCCCAGTGAGATCAGACAGTGTGTAACCCAGGGGCCCAGTGAGATCAGACAGTGTGTAACCCAGGGGTGGGCCCAGTGAGATCAGACAGTGTGTAACCCAGGGGCCCAGTGAGATCAGACAGTGTGTAACCCACGGGCCCAGTGAGATCAGACAGTGTGTAACCCGGGGGTGGGCCCAGTGAGATCAGACAGTGTGTAACCCGGGGGCCGAGTGAGATCAGACAGTGTGTAACCCGGGGGTGGGCCCAGTGAGATCAGACAGTGTGTAAACCGGGGGCCCAGTGAGATCAGACAGTGTGTAACCCGGGGGCCCAGTGAGATCAGACAGTGTGCAACCCGGGGGCCCAGTGAGATCAGACAGTGTGTAACCCGGGGGTGGGCCCAGTGAGATCAGACAGTGTGTAACCCGGGGGTGGGCCCAGTGAGATCAGACAGTGTGTAACCCGGGGGCCCAGTGAGATCAGACAGTGTGTAACCCGGGGGCCTAGTGAGATCAGACATTGTGTAACCCGGGGGCCAGTGAGATCAGACAGTGTGTAACCCGGGGGTGGGCCCAGTGAGATCAGACAGTGTGTAACCCAGGGGCCCAGTGAGATCAGACAGTGTGTAACCCGGGGGTGGGCCCAGTGAGATCAGACAGTGTGTAACCCAGGGGCCCAGTGAGATCAGACAGTGTGTAACCCGGTGGTGGGCCCAGTGAGATCAGACAGTGTGTAACCCGGGGGTGGGCCCAGTGAGATCAGACAGTGTGTAACCCGGAGGCCCAGTGAGATCAGACAGTGTGTAACCCGGGGGCCCAGTGGATCAGACAGTGTGTAACCCAGGGGCCCAGTGAGATCAGACAGTGTGTAACCCGGGGGCCAGTGAGATCAGACAGTGTGTAACCCGGGGGCCCAGTGAGATCAGACAGTGTGTAACCCGGGGGCCCAGTGGATCAGACAGTGTGTAACCCGGGGGCCCAGTGAGATCAGACAGTGTGTAACCCGGGGGTGGGCCCAGTGAGATCAGACAGTGTGTAACCCGGGGGGCCCAGTGAGATCAGACAGTGTGTAACCCGGGGGCCAGTGAGATCAGACAATGTGTAACCCGGGGGCCCAGTGAGATCAGACAGTGTGTAACCCGGGGGCCCAGTGGATCAGACAGTGTGTAACCCGGGGGCCCAGTGAGATCAGACAGTGTGTAACCCGGGGGCCCAGTGAGATCAGACAGTGTGTAACCCGGGGGCCCAGTGAGATCAGACAGTGTGTAACCCGGGGGCCAGTGAGATCAGACAGTGTGTAACCCGGGGGCCCAGTGAGATCAGACAGTGTGTAACCCGGGGGCCCAGTGAGATCAGAAAGTGTGTAACCCGGGGGCCCAGTGAGATCAGACAGTGTGTAACCCGGGGGCCCAGTGAGATCAGACAGTGTGTAACCCGGGGGCCCAGTGAGATCAGACAGTGTGTAACCCGGGGGTGGGCCCAGTGAGATCAGACAGTGTGTAACCCGGGGGCCAGTGAGATCAGACAGTGTGTAACCCGGGGGCCAGTGAGATCAGACAGTGTGTAACCCGGGGGCCAGTGAGATCAGACAGTGTGTAACCCGGGGGCCAGTGAGATCAGACAGTGTGTAACCCGGGGGTGGGCCCAGTGAGATCAGACAGTGTGTAACCCGGGGGCCCAGTGAGATCAGACAGTGTGTAACCCGGGGGCCCAGTGAGATCAGACAGTGTGTAACCCGGGGCCCAGTGAGATCAGACAGTGTGTAACCCGGGGGCCCAGTGAGATCAGACAGTGTGTAACCCGGGGGCCCAGTGAGATCAGACAGTGTGTAACCCGGGGGCCCAGTGAGATCAGACAGTGTGTAACCCGGGGGCCCAGTGAGATCAGACAGTGTGTAACGCGGGGGTGGGCCCAGTGAGATCAGACAGTGTGTAACCCGGGGGCCAGTGAGATCAGACAGTGTGTAACGCGGGGGTGGGCCCAGTGAGATCAGACAGTGTGTAACCCGGGGGCCCAGTGAGATCAGACAGTGTGTAACCCGGGGGCCCAGTGAGGTCAGTCAGTGTGTAACCCGGGGGTGGGCCCAGTGAGATCAGACAGTGTGTAACCCGGGGGTGGGCCCAGTGAGATCAGACAGTGTGTAACCCGGGGGCCCAGTGCGAAGAGACAGTGTGTAACCCGGGGGCCCAGTGAGATCAGACAGTGTGTAACCCGGGGGACCAGTGAGATCAGACAGTGTGTAACCCGGGGGCCCAGTGAGATCAGACAGTGTGTAACCCGGGGGCCCAGTGAGATCAGACAGTGTGTAACCCGGGGGTGGGCCCAGTGACATCAGACAGTGTGTAACCCGGGGGCCCAGTGAGATCAGACAGTGTGTAACGCGGGGGTGGGCTCAGTGAGATCAGACAGTGTGTAACCCGGGGGCCAGTGAGATCAGACAGTGTGTAACCCGGGGGCCCAGTGAGATCAGACAGTGTGTAACCCGGGGGTGGGCCCAGTGAGATCAGACAGTGTGTAACCTGGGGGCCCAGTGAGATCAGACAGTGTGTAACCTGGGGGCCCAGTGAGATCAGACAGTGTGTAACCCGGGGGTGGGCCCAGTGAGATCAGACAGTGTGTAACCCGGGGGCCAGTGAGATCAGACAGTGTGTAACCCGGGGTCCAGTGAGATCAGACAGTGTGTAACCCGGGGGTGGGCCCAGTGAGATCAGACAGTGTGTAACCCGGGGGCCCAGTGAGATCAGACAGTGTGTAACCCGGGGCCCAGTGAGATCAGACAGTGTGTAACCCGGGGGCCCAGTGAGATCAGACAGTGTGTAACCCGGGGGCCCAGTGAGATCAGACAGTGTGTAACCCGGGGGCCCAGTGAGATCAGACAGTGTGTAACCCGGGGGCCCAGTGAGATCAGACAGTGTGTAACGCGGGGGTGGGCCCAGTGAGATCAGACAGTGTGTAACCCGGGGGCCAGTGAGATCAGACAGTGTGTAACGCGGGGGTGGGCCCAGTGAGATCAGACAGTGTGTAACCCGGGGGCCCAGTGAGATCAGACAGTGTGTAACCCGGGGGCCCAGTGAGGTCAGTCAGTGTGTAACCCGGGGGTGGGCCCAGTGAGATCAGACAGTGTGTAACCCGGGGGTGGGCCCAGTGAGATCAGACAGTGTGTAACCCGGGGGCCCAGTGCGAAGAGACAGTGTGTAACCCGGGGGCCCAGTGAGATCAGACAGTGTGTAACCCGGGGGACCAGTGAGATCAGACAGTGTGTAACCCGGGGGCCCAGTGAGATCAGACAGTGTGTAACCCGGGGGCCCAGTGAGATCAGACAGTGTGTAACCCGGGGGTGGGCCCAGTGAGATCAGACAGTGTGTAACCCGGGGGCCCAGTGAGATCAGACAGTGTGTAACGCGGGGGTGGGCTCAGTGAGATCAGACAGTGTGTAACCCGGGGGCCAGTGAGATCAGACAGTGTGTAACCCGGGGGCCCAGTGAGATCAGACAGTGTGTAACCCGGGGGTGGGCCCAGTGAGATCAGACAGTGTGTAACCTGGGGGCCCAGTGAGATCAGACAGTGTGTAACCTGGGGGCCCAGTGAGATCAGACAGTGTGTAACCCGGGGGTGGGCCCAGTGAGATCAGACAGTGTGTAACCCGGGGGCCAGTGAGATCAGACAGTGTGTAACCCGGGGCCCAGTGAGATCAGACAGTGTGTAACCCGGGGGTGGGCCCAGTGAGATCAGACAGTGTGTAACCCGGGGGTGTGCCCAGTGAGATCAGACAGTGTGTAACCCGGGGGCCCAGTGAGATCAGACAGTGTGTAACCCGGGGGCCCAGTGAGATCAGACAGTGTGTGACCCGGGAGTGGGCCCAGTGAGATCAGACAGTGTGTAACCCGGGGGTGGGCCCAGTGAGATCGGACAGTGTGTAACCCGGGGGCCAGTGAGATCAGACAGTGTGTAACCCGGGGGTGGGCCCAGTGAGATCAGACAGTGTGTAACCCGGGGGTGGGCCCAGTGAGATCAGACAGTGTGTAACCCGGGGGCCCAGTGAGATCAGACAGTGTGTAACCCGGGGGCCCAGTGAGATCAGACAGTGTGTAACCCGGGGGCCCAGTGAGATCAGACAGTGTGTGACCCGGGGGTGGGCCCAGTGAGATCGGACAGTGTGTAACCCGGGGGCCAGTGAGATCAGACAGTGTGTAACCCGGGGGCCCAGTGAGATCAGACAGTGTGTAACCCAGGGGCCCAGTGAGATCAGACAGTGTGTAACCCGGGGGCCCAGTGAGATCAGACAGTGTGTAACCCAGGGGCCCAGTGAGATCAGACAGTGTGTAACCTGGGGGCCCAGTGAGATCAGACAGTGTGTAACCCGGGGGTGAGCCCAGTGAGATGAGACAGTGTGTAACCCGGGGGCCCAGTGCGATCAGACAGTGTGTAACCCGGGGGTGGGCCCAGTGCGATCAGACAGTGTGTAACCCGGGGGCCCAGTGAGATCAGACAGTGTGTAACCCAGGGGCCCAGTGAGATCAGACAGTGTGTAACACGGGGGCCCAGTGAGATCAGACAGTGTGTAACCCGGGGGCCCAGTGAGATCAGACAGTGTGTAACCCGGGGGTGGGCCCAGTGAGATCAGACAGTGTGTAACCCGGGGGCCCAGTATGATCAGACAGTGTGTAACCCAGGGGCCCAGTGAGATCAGACAGTGTGTAACCCGGGGGTGGGCCCAGTGAGATCAGACAGTGTGTAACCCGGGGGTGGGCCCAGTGAGATCAGACAGTGTGTAACCCGGGGGTGGGCCCAGTGAGATCAGACAGTGTGTAACCCGGGGGCCCAGTGAGATCAGACAGTGTGTAACCCGGGGGCCCAGTGAGATCAGACAGTGTGTAACCCGGGGGCCAGTGAGATCAGACAGTGTGTAACCCGGGGGTGGGCCCAGTGAGATCAGACAGTGTGTAACCCAGGGGCCCAGTGAGATCAGACAGTGTGTAACCCGGGGGTGGGCCCAGTGAGATCAGACAGTGTGTAACCCAGGGGCCCAGTGAGATCAGACAGTGTGTAACCCGGGGGTGGGCCCAGTGAGATCAGACAGTGTGTAACCCGGGGGTGGGCCCAGTGAGATCAGACAGTGTGTAACCCGGGGGCCCAGTGAGATCAGACAGTGTGTAACCCGGGGGCCCAGTGGATCAGACAGTGTGTAACCCGGGAGCCCAGTGAGATCAGACAGTGTGTAACCCGGGGGCCAGTGAGATCAGACAGTGTGTAACCCGGGGGCCCAGTGAGATCAGACAGTGTGTAACCCGGGGGCCCAGTGGATCAGACAGTGTGTAACCCGGGGGCCCAGTGAGATCAGACAGTGTGTAACCCGGGGGTGGGCCCAGTGAGATCAGACAGTGTGTAACCCGGGGGCCCAGTGAGATCAGACAGTGTGTAACCCGGGGGCCCAGTGAGATCAGAAAGTGTGTAACCCGGGGGCCCAGTGAGATCAGACAGTGTGTAACCCGGGGGCCCAGTGAGATCAGACAGTGTGTAACCCGGGGGTGGGCCCAGTGAGATCAGACAGTGTGTAACCCGGGGGTGGGCCCAGTGAGATCAGACAGTGTGTAACCCGGGGGCCAGTGAGATCAGACAGTGTGTAACCCGGGGGCCAGTGAGATCAGACAGTGTGTAACCCGGGGGCCAGTGAGATCAGACAGTGTGTAACCCGGGGGCCAGTGAGATCAGACAGTGTGTAACCCGGGGGCCAGTGAGATCAGACAGTGTGTAACCCGGGGGTGGGCCCAGTGAGATCAGACAGTGTGTAACCCGGGGGCCCAGTGAGATCAGACAGTGTGTAACCCGGGGGCCCAGTGAGATCAGACAGTGTGTAACCCGGGGCCCAGTGAGATCAGACAGTGTGTAACCCGGGGGCCCAGTGAGATCAGACAGTGTGTAACCCGGGGGCCCAGTGAGATCAGACAGTGTGTAACCCGGGGGCCCAGTGAGATCAGACAGTGTGTAACCCGGGGGCCCAGTGAGATCAGACAGTGTGTAACGCGGGGGTGGGCCCAGTGAGATCAGACAGTGTGTAACGCGGGGGTGGGCCCAGTGAGATCAGACAGTGTGTAACCCGGGGGCCCAGTGAGATCAGACAGTGTGTAACCCGGGGGCCCAGTGAGGTCAGTCAGTGTGTAACCCGGGGGTGGGCCCAGTGAGATCAGACAGTGTGTAACCCGGGGGTGGGCCCAGTGAGATCAGACAGTGTGTAACCCGGGGGCCCAGTGCGAAGAGACAGTGTGTAACCCGGGGGCCCAGTGAGATCAGACAGTGTGTAACCCGGGGGACCAGTGAGATCAGACAGTGTGTAACCCGGGGGCCCAGTGATATCAGACAGTGTGTAACCCGGGGGCCAGTGAGATCAGACAGTGTGTAACCCGGGGGCCAGTGAGATCAGACAGTGTGTAACCCGGGGGCCAGTGAGATCAGACAGTGTGTAACCCGGGGGCCAGTGAGATCAGACAGTGTGTAACCCGGGGGTGGGCCCAGTGAGATCAGACAGTGTGTAACCCGGGGGCCCAGTGAGATCAGACAGTGTGTAACCCGGGGGCCCAGTGAGATCAGACAGTGTGTAACCCGGGGGCCCAGTGAGATCAGACAGTGTGTAACCCGGGGGCCCAGTGAGATCAGACAGTGTGTAACCCGGGGGCCCAGTGAGATCAGACAGTGTGTAACGCGGGGGTGGGCCCAGTGAGATCAGACAGTGTGTAACCCGGGGGCCCAGTGAGATCAGACAGTGTGTAACCCGGGGGCCCAGTGGATCAGACAGTGTGTAACCCGGGGGCCCAGTGAGATCAGACAGTGTGTAACCCGGGGGTGGGCCCAGTGAGATCAGACAGTGTGTAACCCGGGGGGCCCAGTGAGATCAGACAGTGTGTAACCCGGGGGCCAGTGAGATCAGACAGTGTGTAACCCGGGGGCCCAGTGAGATCAGACAGTGTGTAACCCGGGGGTGGGCCCAGTGAGATCAGACAGTGTGTAACCCGGGGGCCCAGTGAGATCAGACAGTGTGTAACCCAGGGGCCCAGTGAGATCAGACAGTGTGTAACCCAGGGGTGGGCCCAGTGAGATCAGACAGTGTGTAACCCAGGGGCCCAGTGAGATCAGACAGTGTGTAACCCACGGGCCCAGTGAGATCAGACAGTGTGTAACCCGGGGGTGGGCCCAGTGAGATCAGACAGTGTGTAACCCGGGGGCCGAGTGAGATCAGACAGTGTGTAACCCGGGGGTGGGCCCAGTGAGATCAGACAGTGTGTAAACCGGGGGCCCAGTGAGATCAGACAGTGTGTAACCCGGGGGCCCAGTGAGATCAGACAGTGTGCAACCCGGGGGCCCAGTGAGATCAGACAGTGTGTAACCCGGGGGTGGGCCCAGTGAGATCAGACAGTGTGTAACCCGGGGGTGGGCCCAGTGAGATCAGACAGTGTGTAACCCGGGGGCCCAGTGAGATCAGACAGTGTGTAACCCGGGGGCCTAGTGAGATCAGACATTGTGTAACCCGGGGGCCAGTGAGATCAGACAGTGTGTAACCCGGGGGTGGGCCCAGTGAGATCAGACAGTGTGTAACCCAGGGGCCCAGTGAGATCAGACAGTGTGTAACCCGGGGGTGGGCCCAGTGAGATCAGACAGTGTGTAACCCAGGGGCCCAGTGAGATCAGACAGTGTGTAACCCGGGGGTGGGCCCAGTGAGATCAGACAGTGTGTAACCCGGGGGTGGGCCCAGTGAGATCAGACAGTGTGTAACCCGGGGGCCCAGTGAGATCAGACAGTGTGTAACCCGGGGGCCCAGTGGATCAGACAGTGTGTAACCCAGGGGCCCAGTGAGATCAGACAGTGTGTAACCCGGGGGCCAGTGAGATCAGACAGTGTGTAACCCGGGGGCCCAGTGAGATCAGACAGTGTGTAACCCGGGGGCCCAGTGGATCAGACAGTGTGTAACCCGGGGGCCCAGTGAGATCAGACAGTGTGTAACCCGGGGGTGGGCCCAGTGAGATCAGACAGTGTGTAACCCGGGGGGCCCAGTGAGATCAGACAGTGTGTAACCCGGGGGCCAGTGAGATCAGACAATGTGTAACCCGGGGGCCCAGTGAGATCAGACAGTGTGTAACCCGGGGGCCCAGTGGATCAGACAGTGTGTAACCCGGGGGCCCAGTGAGATCAGACAGTGTGTAACCCGGGGGCCCAGTGAGATCAGACAGTGTGTAACCCGGGGGCCCAGTGAGATCAGACAGTGTGTAACCCGGGGGCCAGTGAGATCAGACAGTGTGTAACCCGGGGGCCCAGTGAGATCAGACAGTGTGTAACCCAGGGGCCCAGTGAGATCAGACAGTGTGTAACCCGGGGGCCCAGTGAGATCAGACAGTGTGTAACCCGGGGGTGGGCCCAGTGAGATCAGACAGTGTGTAACACGGGGGCCCAGTGAGATCAGACAGTGTGTAACCCGGGGGTGGGCCCAGTGAGATCAGACAGTGTGTAAACCGGGGGCCCAGTGAGATCAGACAGTGTGTAACCCGGGGGCCCAGTGAGATCAGACAGTGTGTAACCCGGGGGCCCAGTGAGATCAGACAGTGTGTAACCCGGGGGTGGGCCCAGTGAGATCAGACAGTGTGTAACCCGGGGGTGGGCCCAGTGAGATCAGACAGTGTGTAACCCAGGGGTCCAGTGAGATCAGACAGTGTGTAACCCGGGGGTGGGCCCAGTGAGATCAGACAGTGTGTAACCCAGGGGCCCAGTGAGATCAGACAGTGTGTAACCCGGGGGTGGGCCCAGTGAGATCAGACAGTGTGTAACCCGGGGGTGGGCCCAGTGAGATCAGACAGTGTGTAACCCGGGGGCCCAGTGAGATCAGACAGTGTGTAACCCGGGGGCCCAGTGGATCAGACAGTGTGTAACCCGGGAGCCCAGTGAGATCAGACAGTGTGTAACCCGGGGGCCAGTGAGATCAGACAGTGTGTAACCCGGGGGCCCAGTGAGATCAGACAGTGTGTAACCCGGGGGCCCAGTGGATCAGACAGTGTGTAACCCGGGGGCCCAGTGAGATCAGACAGTGTGTAACCCGGGGGTGGGCCCAGTGAGATCAGACAGTGTGTAACCCGGGGGGCCCAGTGAGATCAGACAGTGTGTAACCCGGGGGCCAGTGAGATCAGACAGTGTGTAACCCGGGGGCCCAGTGAGATCAGACAGTGTGTAACCCGGGGGTGGGCCCAGTGAGATCAGACAGTGTGTAACCCGGGGTCCCAGTGAGATCAGACAGTGTGTAACCCAGGGGCCCAGTGAGATCAGACAGTGTGTAACCCAGGGGTGGGCCCAGTGAGATCAGACAGTGTGTAACCCAGGGGCCCAGTGAGATCAGACAGTGTGTAACCCCCGGCCCAGTGAGATCAGACAGTGTGTAACCCGGGGGTGGGCCCAGTGAGATCAGACAGTGTGTAACCCGGGGGCCCAGTGAGATCAGACAGTGTGTAACCCGGGGGTGGGCCCAGTGAGATCAGACAGTGTGTAAACCGGGGGCCCAGTGAGATCAGACAGTGTGTAACCCGGGGGCCCAGTGAGATCAGACAGTGTGCAACCCGGGGGCCCAGTGAGATCAGACAGTGTGTAACCCGGGGGTGGGCCCAGTGAGATCAGACAGTGTGTAACCCGGGGGTGGGCCCAGTGAGATCAGACAGTGTGTAACCCGGGGGCCCAGTGAGATCAGACAGTGTGTAACCCGGGGGCCCAGTGAGATCAGACAGTGTGTAACCCGGGGGCCAGTGAGATCAGACAGTGTGTAACCCGGGGGTGGGCCCAGTGAGATCAGACAGTGTGTAACCCAGGGGCCCAGTGAGATCAGACAGTGTGTAACCCGGGGGTGGGCCCAGTGAGATCAGACAGTGTGTAACCCAGGGGCCCAGTGAGATCAGACAGTGTGTAACCCGGGGGTGGGCCCAGTGAGATCAGACAGTGTGTAACCCGGGGGTGGGCCCAGTGAGATCAGACAGTGTGTAACCCGGGGGCCCAGTGGATCAGACAGTGTGTAACCCGGGGGCCCAGTGAGATCAGACAGTGTGTAACCCGGGGGTGGGCCCAGTGAGATCAGACAGTGTGTAACCCGGGGGCCAGTGAGATCAGACAATGTGTAACCCGGGGGCCCAGTGAGATCAGACAGTGTGTAACCCGGGGGCCCAGTGGATCAGACAGTGTGTAACCCGGGGGCCCAGTGAGATCAGACAGTGTGTAACCCGGGGGCCCAGTGAGATCAGACAGTGTGTAACCCGGAGGCCCAGTGAGATCAGACAGTGTGTAACCCGGGGGCCAGTGAGATCAGACAGTGTGTAACCCGGGGGCCCAGTGAGATCAGACAGTGTGTAACCCGGGGGCCCAGTGAGATCAGAAAGTGTGTAACCCGGGGGCCCAGTGAGATCAGACAGTGTGTAACCCGGGGGCCCAGTGAGATCAGACAGTGTGTAACCCGGGGGCCCAGTGAGATCAGACAGTGTGTAACCCGGGGGTGGGCCCAGTGAGATCAGACAGTGTGTAACCCGGGGGCCAGTGAGATCAGACAGTGTGTAACCCGGGGGCCAGTGAGATCAGACAGTGTGTAACCCGGGGGCCAGTGAGATCAGACAGTGTGTAACCCGGGGGCCAGTGAGATCAGACAGTGTGTAACCCGGGGGCCCAGTGAGATCAGACAGTGTGTAACCCGGGGGCCCAGTGAGATCAGACAGTGTGTAACCCGGGGGAGGGCCCAGTGAGATCAGACAGTGTGTAACCCGAGGGCCCAGTGAGATCAGACAGTGTGTAACCCGGGGGCCAGTGAGATCAGACAGTGTGTAACCCGGGGGCCAGTGAGATCAGACAGTGTGTAACCCGGGGGCCCAGTGAGATCAGACAGTGTGTAACCCGGGGGCGCAATGAGATCAGACAGTGTGTAACCAGGGGGTGGGCACAGTGAGATCAGACAGTGTGTAACCCGGGGGCCCAGTGAGATCAGACAGTGTGTAACCAGGGGGTGGGCACAGTGAGATCAGACAGTGTGTAACCCGGGGCACAGTGAGATCAGACAGTGTGTAACCCGGGGCACAGTGAGATCAGACAGTGTGTAACCCGGGGGCCAGTGAGATCAGACAGTGTGTAACCCGGGGGCCAGTGAGATCAGACAGTGTGTAACCCGGGGGCCCAGTGAGATCAGACAGTGTGTAACCCTGGGGTGGGCCGAGTGAGATCAGACAGTGTGTAACCCGGGGGTGGGCCCAGTGAGATCAGACAGAGTAACCCGGGGGCCAGTGAGATCAGACAGTGTGCAACCCGGGGGCCCAGTGAGATCAGACAGTGTGTAACCCGGGGGTGGGCTCAGTGAGATCAGACAGTGTGTAACCCGGGGGCCCAGTGAGATCAGACAGTGTGTAACCCCGGGGTGGGCCCAGTGAGATCAGACAGTGTAACCCGGGGGCCAGTGAGATCAGACAGTGTGTAACCCGGGGGCCCAGTGAGATCAGACAGTGTGTAACCCGGGGGTGGGCCCAGTGAGATCAGACAGTGTGTAACCCGGGGGTGGGCCCAGTGAGATCATACAGTGTGTAACCCGTGGCCCAGTGAGATCAGACAGTGTGTAACCCAGGGGCCCAGTGAGATCAGACAGTGTGTAACCCGGGGGCCCAGTGAGATCAGACAGTGTGTAACCCGGGGGCCCAGTGAGATCAGACAGTGTGTAACCCGTGGCCCAGTGCGATCAGACAGTGTGTAACCCGGGGGGCCGAGTGAGATCATTCAGTGTGTAACCCGGGGGCCCAGTGAGATCAGACAGTGTGTAACCCGGGGGCCCAGTGAGATCAGACAGTGTGTAACCCGGGGGCCCAGTGAGATCAGACAGTGTGTAACCCGGGGGTGGGCCCAGTGAGATCAGACAGTGTGTAACCCGGGGGCCCAGTGAGATCAGACAGTGTGTAACCCAGGGGCCCAGTGAGATCAGACAGTGTGTAACCCGGGGGTGGGCCCAGTGAGATCAGACAGTGTGTAACCCAGGGGCCCAGTGAGATCAGACAGTGTGTAACCCACGGGCCCAGTGAGATCAGACAGTGTGTAACCCGGGGGTGGGCCCAGTGAGATCAGACAGTGTGTAACCCGGGGGCCCAGTGAGATCAGACAGTGTGTAACCCGGGGGTGGGCCCAGTGAGATCAGACAGTGTGTAAACCGGGGGCCCAGTGAGATCAGACAGTGTGTAACCCGGGCGCCCAGTGAGATCAGACAGTGTGTAACCCGGGGGTGGGCCCAGTGAGATCAGACAGTGTGTAACCCGGGGGCCCAGTGAGATCAGACAGTGTGTAACCCGGGGGTGGGCCCAGTGAGATCAGACAGTGTGTAACCCGGGGGCCCAGTGAGATCAGACAGTGTGTAACCCGGGGGTGGGCCCTGTGAGATCAGACAGTGTGTAACCCGGGGGTGGGCCCAGTGAGATCAGACAGTGTGTAACCCAGGGGCCCAGTGAGATCAGACATTGTGTAACCCGGGGGTGGGCCCAGTGAGATCAGACAGTGTGTAACCCAGGGGCCCAGTGAGATCAGACAGTGTGTAACCCGGGGGTGGGCCCAGTGAGATCAGACAGTGTGTAACCCGGGGGTGGGCCCAGTGAGATCAGACAGTGTGTAACCCGGGGGCCCAGTGAGATCAGACAGTGTGCAACCCGGGGGCCCAGTGGATCAGACAGTGTGTAACCCGGGGGCCCAGTGGATCAGACAGTGTGTAACCCGGGAGCCCAATGAGATCAGACAGTGTGTAACCCGGGGGCCAGTGAGATCAGACAGTGTGTAACCCGGGGGCCCAGTGAGATCAGACAGTGTGTAACCCGGGGGCCCAGTGGATCAGACAGTGTGTAACCCGGGGGCCCAGTGAGATCAGACAGTGTGTAACCCGGGGGTGGGCCCAGTGAGATCAGACAGTGTGTAACCCGGGGGGCCCAGTGAGATCAGACAGTGTGTAACCCGGGGGCCAGTGAGATCAGACAGTGTGTAACCCGGGGGCCCAGTGAGATCAGACAGTGTGTAACCCGGGGGTGGGCCCAGTGAGATCAGACAGTGTGTAACCCGGGGGCCCAGTGAGATCAGACAGTGTGTAACCCAGGGGCCCAGTGAGATCAGACAGTGTGTAACCCAGGGGTGGGCCCAGTGAGATCAGACAGTGTGTAACCCAGGGGCCCAGTGAGATCAGACAGTGTGTAACCCACGGGCCCAGTGAGATCAGACAGTGTGTAACCCGGGGGTGGGCCCAGTGAGATCAGACAGTGTGTAACCCGGGGGCCGAGTGAGATCAGACAGTGTGTAACCCGGGGGTGGGCCCAGTGAGATCAGACAGTGTGTAAACCGGGGGCCCAGTGAGATCAGACAGTGTGTAACCCGGGGGCCCAGTGAGATCAGACAGTGTGCAACCCGGGGGCCCAGTGAGATCAGACAGTGTGTAACCCGGGGGTGGGCCCAGTGAGATCAGACAGTGTGTAACCCGGGGGTGGGCCCAGTGAGATCAGACAGTGTGTAACCCGGGGGCCCAGTGAGATCAGACAGTGTGTAACCCGGGGGCCCAGTGGATCAGACAGTGTGTAACCCAGGGGCCCAGTGAGATCAGACAGTGTGTAACCCGGGGGCCAGTGAGATCAGACAGTGTGTAACCCGGGGGCCCAGTGAGATCAGACAGTGTGTAACCCGGGGGCCCAGTGGATCAGACAGTGTGTAACCCGGGGGCCCAGTGAGATCAGACAGTGTGTAACCCGGGGGCCCAGTGAGATCAGACAGTGTGTAACCCGGGGGCCCAGTGAGATCAGACAGTGTGTAACCCGGGGGCCAGTGAGATCAGACAGTGTGTAACCCGGGGGCCCAGTGAGATCAGACAGTGTGTAACCCGGGGGCCCAGTGAGATCAGAAAGTGTGTAACCCGGGGGCCCAGTGAGATCAGACAGTGTGTAACCCGGGGGCCCAGTGAGATCAGACAGTGTGTAACCCGGGGGCCCAGTGAGATCAGACAGTGTGTAACCCGGGGGTGGGCCCAGTGAGATCAGACAGTGTGTAACCCGGGGGCCAGTGAGATCAGACAGTGTGTAACCCGGGGGCCAGTGAGATCAGACAGTGTGTAACCCGGGGGCCAGTGAGATCAGACAGTGTGTAACCCGGGGGCCAGTGAGATCAGACAGTGTGTAACCCGGGGGTGGGCCCAGTGAGATCAGACAGTGTGTAACCCGGGGGCCCAGTGAGATCAGACAGTGTGTAACCCGGGGGCCCAGTGAGATCAGACAGTGTGTAACCCGGGGCCCAGTGAGATCAGACAGTGTGTAACCCGGGGGCCCAGTGAGATCAGACAGTGTGTAACCCGGGGGCCCAGTGAGATCAGACAGTGTGTAACCCGGGGGCCCAGTGAGATCAGACAGTGTGTAACCCGGGGGCCCAGTGAGATCAGACAGTGTGTAACGCGGGGGTGGGCCCAGTGAGATCAGACAGTGTGTAACCCGGAGGCCAGTGAGATCAGACAGTGTGTAACGCGGGGGTGGGCCCAGTGAGATCAGACAGTGTGTAACCCGGGGGCCCAGTGAGATCAGACAGTGTGTAACCCGGGGGCCCAGTGAGGTCAGTCAGTGTGTAACCCGGGGGTGGGCCCAGTGAGATCAGACAGTGTGTAACCCGGGGGTGGGCCCAGTGAGATCAGACAGTGTGTAACCCGGGGGCCCAGTGCGAAGAGACAGTGTGTAACCCGGGGGCCCAGTGAGATCAGACAGTGTGTAACCCGGGGGACCAGTGAGATCAGACAGTGTGTAACCCGGGGGCCCAGTGAGATCAGACAGTGTGTAACCCGGGGGCCCAGTGAGATCAGACAGTGTGTAACCCGGGGGTGGGCCCAGTGACATCAGACAGTGTGTAACCCGGGGGCCCAGTGAGATCAGACAGTGTGTAACGCGGGGGTGGGCTCAGTGAGATCAGACAGTGTGTAACCCGGGGGCCAGTGAGATCAGACAGTGTGTAACCCGGGGGCCCAGTGAGATCAGACAGTGTGTAACCCGGGGGTGGGCCCAGTGAGATCAGACAGTGTGTAACCTGGGGGCCCAGTGAGATCAGACAGTGTGTAACCTGGGGGCCCAGTGAGATCAGACAGTGTGTAACCCGGGGGTGGGCCCAGTGAGATCAGACAGTGTGTAACCCGGGGGCCAGTGAGATCAGACAGTGTGTAACCCGGGGGTGGGCCCAGTGAGATCAGACAGTGTGTAACCCGGGGGCCAGTGAGATCAGACAGTGTGTAACCCGGGGTCCAGTGAGATCAGACAGTGTGTAACCCGGGGGTGGGCCCAGTGAGATCAGACAGTGTGTAACCCGGGGGTGTGCCCAGTGAGATCAGACAGTGTGTAACCCGGGGGCCCAGTGAGATCAGACAGTGTGTAACCCGGGGGCCCAGTGAGATCAGACAGTGTGTGACCCGGGAGTGGGCCCAGTGAGATCAGACAGTGTGTAACCCGGGGGTGGGCCCAGTGAGATCGGACAGTGTGTAACCCGGGGGCCAGTGAGATCAGACAGTGTGTAATCCGGGGGTGGGCCCAGTGAGATCAGACAGTGTGTAACCCGGGGGTGGGCCCAGTGAGATCAGACAGTGTGTAACCCGGGGGCCCAGTGAGATCAGACAGTGTGTAACCCGGGGGCCCAGTGAGATCAGACAGTGTGTAACCCGGGGGCCCAGTGAGATCAGACAGTGTGTGACCCGGGGGTGGGCCCAGTGAGATCAGACAGTGTGTAACCCGGGGGCCAGTGAGATCAGACAGTGTGTAACCCGGGGGCCAGTGAGATCAGACAGTGTGTAACCCGGGGGCCAGTGAGATCAGACAGTGTGTAACCCGGGGGCCAGTGAGATCAGACAGTGTGTAACCCGGGGGTGGGCCCAGTGAGATCAGACAGTGTGTAACCCGGGGGCCCAGTGAGATCAGACAGTGTGTAACCCGGGGGCCCAGTGAGATCAGACAGTGTGTAACCCGGGGCCCAGTGAGATCAGACAGTGTGTAACCCGGGGGCCCAGTGAGATCAGACAGTGTGTAACCCGGGGGCCCAGTGAGATCAGACAGTGTGTAACCCGGGGGCCCAGTGAGATCAGACAGTGTGTAACCCGGGGGCCCAGTGAGATCAGACAGTGTGTAACGCGGGGGTGGGCCCAGTGAGATCAGACAGTGTGTAACCCGGGGGCCAGTGAGATCAGACAGTGTGTAACGCGGGGGTGGGCCCAGTGAGATCAGACAGTGTGTAACCCGGGGGCCCAGTGAGATCAGACAGTGTGTAACCCGGGGGCCCAGTGAGGTCAGTCAGTGTGTAACCCGGGGGTGGGCCCAGTGAGATCAGACAGTGTGTAACCCGGGGGTGTGCCCAGTGAGATCAGACAGTGTGTAACCCGGGGGCCCAGTGCGAAGAGACAGTGTGTAACCCGGGGGCCCAGTGAGATCAGACAGTGTGTAACCCGGGGGACCAGTGAGATCAGACAGTGTGTAACCCGGGGGCCCAGTGAGATCAGACAGTGTGTAACCCGGGGGCCCAGTGAGATCAGACAGTGTGTAACCCGGGGGTGGGCCCAGTGACATCAGACAGTGTGTAACCCGGGGGCCCAGTGAGATCAGACAGTGTGTAACGCGGGGGTGGGCTCAGTGAGATCAGACAGTGTGTAACCCGGGGGCCAGTGAGATCAGACAGTGTGTAACCCGGGGGCCCAGTGAGATCAGACAGTGTGTAACCCGGGGGTGGGCCCAGTGAGATCAGACAGTGTGTAACCTGGGGGCCCAGTGAGATCAGACAGTGTGTAACCTGGGGGCCCAGTGAGATCAGACAGTGTGTAACCCGGGGGTGGGCCCAGTGAGATCAGACAGTGTGTAACCCGGGGGCCAGTGAGATCAGACAGTGTGTAACCCGGGGCCCAGTGAGATCAGACAGTGTGTAACCCGGGGGTGGGCCCAGTGAGATCAGACAGTGTGTAACCCGGGGGTGTGCCCAGTGAGATCAGACAGTGTGTAACCCGGGGGCCCAGTGAGATCAGACAGTGTGTAACCCGGGGGCCCAGTGAGATCAGACAGTGTGTGACCCGGGAGTGGGCCCAGTGAGATCAGACAGTGTGTAACCCGGGGGTGGGCCCAGTGAGATCGGACAGTGTGTAACCCGGGGGCCAGTGAGATCAGACAGTGTGTAACCCGGGGGTGGGCCCAGTGAGATCAGACAGTGTGTAACCCGGGGGTGGGCCCAGTGAGATCAGACAGTGTGTAACCCGGGGGCCCAGTGAGATCAGACAGTGTGTAACCCGGGGGCCCAGTGAGATCAGACAGTGTGTAACCCGGGGGCCCAGTGAGATCAGACAGTGTGTGACCCGGGGGTGGGCCCAGTGAGATCGGACAGTGTGTAACCCGGGGGCCAGTGAGATCAGACAGTGTGTAACCCGGGGGCCCAGTGAGATCAGACAGTGTGTAACCCAGGGGCCCAGTGAGATCAGACAGTGTGTAACCCGGGGGCCCAGTGAGATCAGACAGTGTGTAACCCAGGGGCCCAGTGAGATCAGACAGTGTGTAACCTGGGGGCCCAGTGAGATCAGACAGTGTGTAACCCGGGGGTGAGCCCAGTGAGATGAGACAGTGTGTAACCCGGGGGCCCAGTGCGATCAGACAGTGTGTAACCCGGGGGTGGGCCCAGTGCGATCAGACAGTGTGTAACCCGGGGGCCCAGTGAGATCAGACAGTGTGTAACCCAGGGGCCCAGTGAGATCAGACAGTGTGTAACACGGGGGCCCAGTGAGATCAGACAGTGTGTAACCCGGGGGCCCAGTGAGATCAGACAGTGTGTAACCCGGGGGTGGGCCCAGTGAGATCAGACAGTGTGTAACCCGGGGGCCCAGTATGATCAGACAGTGTGTAACCCAGGGGCCCAGTGAGATCAGACAGTGTGTAACCCGGGGGTGGGCCCAGTGAGATCAGACAGTGTGTAACCCGGGGGTGGGCCCAGTGAGATCAGACAGTGTGTAACCCGGGGGTGGGCCCAGTGAGATCAGACAGTGTGTAACCCGGGGGCCCAGTGAGATCAGACAGTGTGTAACCCGGGGGCCCAGTGAGATCAGACAGTGTGTAACCCGGGGGCCAGTGAGATCAGACTGTGTGTAACCCGGGGGTGGGCCCAGTGAGATCAGACAGTGTGTAACCCAGGGGCCCAGTGAGATCAGACAGTGTGTAACCCGGGGGTGGGCCCAGTGAGATCAGACAGTGTGTAACCCAGGGGCCCAGTGAGATCAGACAGTGTGTAACCCGGGGGTGGGCCCAGTGAGATCAGACAGTGTGTAACCCGGGGGTGGGCCCAGTGAGATCAGACAGTGTGTAACCCGGGGGCCCAGTGAGATCAGACAGTGTGTAACCCGGGGGCCCAGTGGATCAGACAGTGTGTAACCCGGGAGCCCAGTGAGATCAGACAGTGTGTAACCCGGGGGCCAGTGAGATCAGACAGTGTGTAACCCGGGGGCACAGTGAGATCAGACAGTGTGTAACCCGGGGGCCCAGTGGATCAGACAGTGTGTAACCCGGGGGCCCAGTGAGATCAGACAGTGTGTAACCCGGGGGTGGGCCCAGTGAGATCAGACAGTGTGTAACCCGGGGGCCCAGTGAGATCAGACAGTGTGTAACCCGGGGGCCCAGTGAGATCAGAAAGTGTGTAACCCGGGGGCCCAGTGAGATCAGACAGTGTGTAACCCGGGGGCCCAGTGAGATCAGACAGTGTGTAACCCGGGGGCCCAGTGAGATCAGACAGTGTGTAACCCGGGGGTGGGCCCAGTGAGATCAGACAGTGTGTAACCCGGGGGCTAGTGAGATCAGACAGTGTGTAACCCGGGGGCCAGTGAGATCAGACAGTGTGTAACCCGGGGGCCAGTGAGATCAGACAGTGTGTAACCCGGGGGCCCAGTGAGATCAGACAGTGTGTAACCCGGGGGCCCAGTGAGATCAGAAAGTGTGTAACCCGGGGGCCCAGTGAGATCAGACAGTGTGTAACCCGGGGGCCCAGTGAGATCAGACAGTGTGTAACCCGGGGGCCCAGTGAGATCAGACAGTGTGTAACCCGGGGGTGGGCCCAGTGAGATCAGACAGTGTGTAACCCGGGGGCCAGTGAGATCAGACAGTGTGTAACCCGGGGGCCAGTGAGATCAGACAGTGTGTAACCCGGGGGCCAGTGAGATCAGACAGTGTGTAACCCGGGGGCCAGTGAGATCAGACAGTGTGTAACCCGGGGGTGGGCCCAGTGAGATCAGACAGTGTGTAACCCGGGGGCCCAGTGAGATCAGACAGTGTGTAACCCGGGGGTGGGCCCAGTGAGATCAGACAGTGTGCAAACCGGGGGCCCAGTGAGATCAGACAGTGTGTAACCCGGGGGCCAGTGAGATCAGACAGTGTGTAACCCGGGGGCCAGTGAGATCAGACAGTGTGTAACCCGGGGGTGGGCCCAGTGAGATCAGACAGTGTGTAACCCGGGGGCCCAGTGAGATCAGACAGTGTGTAACCCGGGGGTGGGCCCAGTGAGATCAGACAGTGTGTAACCCGGGGGTGGGCCCAGTGAGATCAGACAGTGTGTAACCCGGGGGCCCAGTGAGATCAGACAGTGTGTAACCCGGGGGCCCAGTGAGATCAGACAGTGTGTAACCCGGGGGCCAGTGAGATCAGACAGTGTGTAACCCGGGGGTGGGCCCAGTGAGATCAGACAGTGTGTAACCCAGGGGCCCAGTGAGATCAGACAGTGTGTAACCCGGGGGTGGGCCCAGTGAGATCAGACAGTGTGTAACCCAGGGGCCCAGTGAGATCAGACAGTGTGTAACCCGGGGGTGGGCCCAGTGAGATCAGACAGTGTGTAACCCGGGGGTGGGCCCAGTGAGATCAGACAGTGTGTAACCCGGGGGCCCAGTGAGATCAGACAGTGTGTAACCCGGGGGCCCAGTGGATCAGACAGTGTGTAACCCGGGAGCCCAGTGAGATCAGACAGTGTGTAACCCGGGGGCCAGTGAGATCAGACAGTGTGTAACCCGGGGGCCCAGTGAGATCAGACAGTGTGTAACCCGGGGGCCCAGTGGATCAGACAGTGTGTAACCCGGGGGCCCAGTGAGATCAGACAGTGTGTAACCCGGGGGTGGGCCCAGTGAGATCAGACAGTGTGTAACCCGGGGGGCCCAGTGAGATCAGACAGTGTGTAACCCGGGGGCCAGTGAGATCAGACAATGTGTAACCCGGGGGCCCAGTGATATCAGACAGTGTGTAACCCGGGGGCCCAGTGGATCAGACAGTGTGTAACCCGGGGGCCCAGTGAGATCAGACAGTGTGTAACCCGGGGGCCCAGTGAGATCAGACAGTGTGTAACCCGGAGGCCCAGTGAGATCAGACAGTGTGTAACCCGGGGGCCAGTGAGATCAGACAGTGTGTAACCCGGGGGCCCAGTGAGATCAGACAGTGTGTAACCCGGGGGCCCAGTGAGATCATAAAGTGTGTAACCCGGGGGCCCAGTGAGATCAGACAGTGTGTAACCCGGGGGCCCAGTGAGATCAGACAGTGTGTAACCCGGGGGCCCAGTGAGATCAGACAGTGTGTAACCCGGGGGTGGGCCCAGTGAGATCAGACAGTGTGTAACCCGGGGGCCAGTGAGATCAGACAGTGTGTAACCCGGGGGCCAGTGAGATCAGACAGTGTGTAACCCGGGGGCCAGTGAGATCAGACAGTGTGTAACCCGGGGGCCAGTGAGATCAGACAGTGTGTAACCCGGGGGCCCAGTGAGATCAGACAGTGTGTAACCCGGGGGCCCAGTGAGATCAGACAGTGTGTAACCCGGGGGAGGGCCCAGTGAGATCAGACAGTGTGTAACCCGAGGGCCCAGTGAGATCAGACAGTGTGTAACCCGGGGGCCAGTGAGATCAGACAGCGTGTAACCCGGGGGCCAGTGAGATCAGACAGTGTGTAACCCGGGGGCCCAGTGAGATCAGACAGTGTGTAACCCGGGGGCGCAATGAGATCAGACAGTGTGTAACCAGGGGGTGGGCACAGTGAGATCAGACAGTGTGTAACCCGGGGGCCCAGTGAGATCAGACAGTGTGTAACCAGGGGGTGGGCACAGTGAGATCAGACAGTGTGTAACCCGGGGCACAGTGAGATCAGACAGTGTGTAACCCGGGGCACAGTGAGATCAGACAGTGTGTAACCCGGGGGCCAGTGAGATCAGACAGTGTGTAACCCGGGGGCCAGTGAGATCAGACAGTGTGTAACCCGGGGGCCCAGTGAGATCAGACAGTGTGTAACCCTGGGGTGGGCCGAGTGAGATCAGACAGTGTGTAACCCGGGGGTGGGCCCAGTGAGATCAGACAGAGTAACCCGGGGGCCAGTGAGATCAGACAGTGTGCAACCCGGGGGCCCAGTGAGATCAGACAGTGTGTAACCCGGGGGTGGGCTCAGTGAGATCAGACAGTGTGTAACCCGGGGGCCCAGTGAGATCAGACAGTGTGTAACCCCGGGGTGGGCCCAGTGAGATCAGACAGTGTAACCCGGGGGCCAGTGAGATCAGACAGTGTGTAACCCGGGGGCCCAGTGAGATCAGACAGTGTGTAACCCGGGGGTGGGCCCAGTGAGATCAGACAGTGTGTAACCCGGGGGTGGGCCCAGTGAGATCATACAGTGTGTAACCCGTGGCCCAGTGAGATCAGACAGTGTGTAACCCAGGGGCCCAGTGAGATCAGACAGTGTGTAACCCGGGGGCCCAGTGAGATCAGACAGTGTGTAACCCGGGGGCCCAGTGAGATCAGACAGTGTGTAACCCGGGGGCCCAGTGAGATCAGACAGTGTGTAACCCGGGGGCCCAGTGAGATCAGACAGTGTGTAACCCGGGGGTGGGCCCAGTGAGATCAGACAGTGTGTAACCCGGGGGCCCAGTGAGATCAGACAGTGTGTAACCCAGGGGCCCAGTGAGATCAGACAGTGTGTAACCCGGGGGTGGGCCCAGTGAGATCAGACAGTGTGTAACCCAGGGGCCCAGTGAGATCAGACAGTGTGTAACCCACGGGCCCAGTGAGATCAGACAGTGTGTAACCCGGGGGTGGGCCCAGTGAGATCAGACAGTGTGTAACCCGGGGGCCCAGTGAGATCAGACAGTGTGTAACCCGGGGGTGGGCCCAGTGAGATCAGACAGTGTGTAAACCGGGGGCCCAGTGAGATCAGACAGTGTGTAACCCGGGCGCCCAGTGAGATCAGACAGTGTGTAACCCGGGGGCCCAGTGAGATCAGACAGTGTGTAACCCGGGGGTGGGCCCTGTGAGATCAGACAGTGTGTAACCCGGGGGTGGGCCCAGTGAGATCAGACAGTGTGTAACCCAGGGGCCCAGTGAGATCAGACATTGTGTAACCCGGGGGTGGGCCCAGTGAGATCAGACAGTGTGTAACCCAGGGGCCCAGTGAGATCAGACAGTGTGTAACCCGGGGGTGGGCCCAGTGAGATCAGACAGTGTGTAACCCGGGGGTGGGCCCAGTGATATCAGACAGTGTGTAACCCGGGGGCCCAGTGAGATCAGACAGTGTGTAACCCGGGGGCCCAGTGGATCAGACAGTGTGTAACCCGGGGGCCCAGTGGATCAGACAGTGTGTAACCCGGGAGTCCAATGAGATCAGACAGTGTGTAACCCGGGGGCCAGTGAGATCAGACAGTGTGTAACCCGGGGGCCCAGTGAGATCAGACAGTGTGTAACCCGGGGGCCCAGTGGATCAGACAGTGTGTAACCCGGGGGCCCAGTGAGATCAGACAGTGTGTAACCCGGGGGTGGGCCCAGTGAGATCAGACAGTGTGTAACCCGGGGGGCCCAGTGAGATCAGACAGTGTGTAACCCGGGGGCCAGTGAGATCAGACAGTGTGTAACCCGGGGGCCCAGTGAGATCAGACAGTGTGTAACCCGGGGGTGGGCCCAGTGAGATCAGACAGTGTGTAACCCGGGGGCCCAGTGAGATCAGACAGTGTGTAACCCAGGGGCCCAGTGAGATCAGACAGTGTGTAACCCAGGGGTGGGCCCAGTGAGATCAGACAGTGTGTAACCCAGGGGCCCAGTGAGATCAGACAGTGTGTAACCCACGGGCCCAGTGAGATCAGACAGTGTGTAACCCGGGGGTGGGCCCAGTGAGATCAGACAGTGTGTAACCCGGGGGCCGAGTGAGATCAGACAGTGTGTAACCCGGGGGTGGGCCCAGTGAGATCAGACAGTGTGTAAACCGGGGGCCCAGTGAGATCAGACAGTGTGTAACCCGGGGGCCCAGTGAGATCAGACAGTGTGCAACCCGGGGGCCCAGTGAGATCAGACAGTGTGTAACCCGGGGGTGGGCCCAGTGAGATCAGACAGTGTGTAACCCGGGGGTGGGCCCAGTGAGATCAGACAGTGTGTAACCCGGGGGCCCAGTGAGATCAGACAGTGTGTAACCCGGGGGCCTAGTGAGATCAGACATTGTGTAACCCGGGGGCCAGTGAGATCAGACAGTGTGTAACCCGGGGGTGGGCCCAGTGAGATCAGACAGTGTGTAACCCAGGGGCCCAGTGAGATCAGACAGTGTGTAACCCGGGGGTGGGCCCAGTGAGATCAGACAGTGTGTAACCCAGGGGCCCAGTGAGATCAGACAGTGTGTAACCCGGTGGTGGGCCCAGTGAGATCAGACAGTGTGTAACCCGGGGGTGGGCCCAGTGAGATCAGACAGTGTGTAACCCGGAGGCCCAGTGAGATCAGACAGTGTGTAACCCGGGGGCCCAGTGGATCAGACAGTGTGTAACCCAGGGGCCCAGTGAGATCAGACAGTGTGTAACCCGGGGGCCAGTGAGATCAGACAGTGTGTAACCCGGGGGCCCAGTGAGATCAGACAGTGTGTAACCCGGGGGCCCAGTGGATCAGACAGTGTGTAACCCGGGGGCCCAGTGAGATCAGACAGTGTGTAACCCGGGGGTGGGCCCAGTGAGATCAGACAGTGTGTAACCCGGGGGGCCCAGTGAGATCAGACAGTGTGTAACCCGGGGGCCAGTGAGATCAGACAATGTGTAACCCGGGGGCCCAGTGGATCAGACAGTGTGTAACCCGGGGGCCCAGTGAGATCAGACAGTGTGTAACCCGGGGGCCCAGTGAGATCAGACAGTGTGTAACCCGGGGGCCCAGTGAGATCAGACAGTGTGTAACCCGGGGGCCAGTGAGATCAGACAGTGTGTAACCCGGGGGCCCAGTGAGATCAGACAGTGTGTAACCCGGGGGCCCAGTGAGATCAGAAAGTGTGTAACCCGGGGGCCCAGTGAGATCAGACAGTGTGTAACCCGGGGGCCCAGTGAGATCAGACAGTGTGTAACCCGGGGGCCCAGTGAGATCAGACAGTGTGTAACCCGGGGGTGGGCCCAGTGAGATCAGACAGTGTGTAACCCGGGGGCCAGTGAGATCAGACAGTGTGTAACCCGGGGGCCAGTGAGATCAGACAGTGTGTAACCCGGGGGCCAGTGAGATCAGACAGTGTGTAACCCGGGGGCCAGTGAGATCAGACAGTGTGTAACCCGGGGGTGGGCCCAGTGAGATCAGACAGTGTGTAACCCGGGGGCCCAGTGAGATCAGACAGTGTGTAACCCGGGGGCCCAGTGAGATCAGACAGTGTGTAACCCGGGGCCCAGTGAGATCAGACAGTGTGTAACCCGGGGGCCCAGTGAGATCAGACAGTGTGTAACCCGGGGGCCCAGTGAGATCAGACAGTGTGTAACCCGGGGGCCCAGTGAGATCAGACAGTGTGTAACCCGGGGGCCCAGTGAGATCAGACAGTGTGTAACGCGGGGGTGGGCCCAGTGAGATCAGACAGTGTGTAACCCGGGGGCCAGTGAGATCAGACAGTGTGTAACGCGGGGGTGGGCCCAGTGAGATCAGACAGTGTGTAACCCGGGGGCCCAGTGAGATCAGACAGTGTGTAACCCGGGGGCCCAGTGAGGTCAGTCAGTGTGTAACCCGGGGGTGGGCCCAGTGAGATCAGACAGTGTGTAACCCGGGGGTGGGCCCAGTGAGATCAGACAGTGTGTAACCCGGGGGCCCAGTGCGAAGAGACAGTGTGTAACCCGGGGGCCCAGTGAGATCAGACAGTGTGTAACCCGGGGGACCAGTGAGATCAGACAGTGTGTAACCCGGGGGCCCAGTGAGATCAGACAGTGTGTAACCCGGGGGCCCAGTGAGATCAGACAGTGTGTAACCCGGGGGTGGGCCCAGTGACATCAGACAGTGTGTAACCCGGGGGCCCAGTGAGATCAGACAGTGTGTAACGCGGGGGTGGGCTCAGTGAGATCAGACAGTGTGTAACCCGGGGGCCAGTGAGATCAGACAGTGTGTAACCCGGGGGCCCAGTGAGATCAGACAGTGTGTAACCCGGGGGTGGGCCCAGTGAGATCAGACAGTGTGTAACCTGGGGGCCCAGTGAGATCAGACAGTGTGTAACCTGGGGGCCCAGTGAGATCAGACAGTGTGTAACCCGGGGGTGGGCCCAGTGAGATCAGACAGTGTGTAACCCGGGGGCCAGTGAGATCAGACAGTGTGTAACCCGGGGTCCAGTGAGATCAGACAGTGTGTAACCCGGGGGTGGGCCCAGTGAGATCAGACAGTGTGTAACCCGGGGGCCCAGTGAGATCAGACAGTGTGTAACCCGGGGCCCAGTGAGATCAGACAGTGTGTAACCCGGGGGCCCAGTGAGATCAGACAGTGTGTAACCCGGGGGCCCAGTGAGATCAGACAGTGTGTAACCCGGGGGCCCAGTGAGATCAGACAGTGTGTAACCCGGGGGCCCAGTGAGATCAGACAGTGTGTAACGCGGGGGTGGGCCCAGTGAGATCAGACAGTGTGTAACCCGGGGGCCAGTGAGATCAGACAGTGTGTAACGCGGGGGTGGGCCCAGTGAGATCAGACAGTGTGTAACCCGGGGGCCCAGTGAGATCAGACAGTGTGTAACCCGGGGGCCCAGTGAGGTCAGTCAGTGTGTAACCCGGGGGTGGGCCCAGTGAGATCAGACAGTGTGTAACCCGGGGGTGGGCCCAGTGAGATCAGACAGTGTGTAACCCGGGGGCCCAGTGCGAAGAGACAGTGTGTAACCCGGGGGCCCAGTGAGATCAGACAGTGTGTAACCCGGGGGACCAGTGAGATCAGACAGTGTGTAACCCGGGGGCCCAGTGAGATCAGACAGTGTGTAACCCGGGGGCCCAGTGAGATCAGACAGTGTGTAACCCGGGGGTGGGCCCAGTGACATCAGACAGTGTGTAACCCGGGGGCCCAGTGAGATCAGACAGTGTGTAACGCGGGGGTGGGCTCAGTGAGATCAGACAGTGTGTAACCCGGGGGCCAGTGAGATCAGACAGTGTGTAACCCGGGGGCCCAGTGAGATCAGACAGTGTGTAACCCGGGGGTGGGCCCAGTGAGATCAGACAGTGTGTAACCTGGGGGCCCAGTGAGATCAGACAGTGTGTAACCTGGGGGCCCAGTGAGATCAGACAGTGTGTAACCCGGGGGTGGGCCCAGTGAGATCAGACAGTGTGTAACCCGGGGGCCAGTGAGATCAGACAGTGTGTAACCCGGGGCCCAGTGAGATCAGACAGTGTGTAACCCGGGGGTGGGCCCAGTGAGATCAGACAGTGTGTAACCCGGGGTTGTGCCCAGTGAGATCAGACAGTGTGTAACCCGGGGGCCCAGTGAGATCAGACAGTGTGTAACCCGGGGGCCCAGTGAGATCAGACAGTGTGTGACCCGGGAGTGGGCCCAGTGAGATCAGACAGTGTGTAACCCGGGGGTGGGCCCAGTGAGATCGGACAGTGTGTAACCCGGGGGCCAGTGAGATCAGACAGTGTGTAACCCGGGGGTGGGCCCAGTGAGATCAGACAGTGTGTAACCCGGGGGTGGGCCCAGTGAGATCAGACAGTGTGTAACCCGGGGGCCCAGTGAGATCAGACAGTGTGTAACCCGGGGGCCCAGTGAGATCAGACAGTGTGTAACCCGGGGGCCCAGTGAGATCAGACAGTGTGTGACCCGGGGGTGGGCCCAGTGAGATCGGACAGTGTGTAACCCGGGGGCCAGTGAGATCAGACAGTGTGTAACCCGGGGGCCCAGTGAGATCAGACAGTGTGTAACCCAGGGGCCCAGTGAGATCAGACAGTGTGTAACCCGGGGGCCCAGTGAGATCAGACAGTGTGTAACCCAGGGGCCCAGTGAGATCAGACAGTGTGTAACCTGGGGGCCCAGTGAGATCAGACAGTGTGTAACCCGGGGGTGAGCCCAGTGAGATGAGACAGTGTGTAACCCGGGGGCCCAGTGCGATCAGACAGTGTGTAACCCGGGGGTGGGCCCAGTGCGATCAGACAGTGTGTAACCCGGGGGCCCAGTGAGATCAGACAGTGTGTAACCCAGGGGCCCAGTGAGATCAGACAGTGTGTAACACGGGGGCCCAGTGAGATCAGACAGTGTGTAACCCGGGGGCCCAGTGAGATCAGACAGTGTGTAACCCGGGGGTGGGCCCAGTGAGATCAGACAGTGTGTAACCCGGGGGCCCAGTATGATCAGACAGTGTGTAACCCAGGGGCCCAGTGAGATCAGACAGTGTGTAACCCGGGGGTGGGCCCAGTGAGATCAGACAGTGTGTAACCCGGGGGTGGGCCCAGTGAGATCAGACAGTGTGTAACCCGGGGGTGGGCCCAGTGAGATCAGACAGTGTGTAACCCGGGGGCCCAGTGAGATCAGACAGTGTGTAACCCGGGGGCCCAGTGAGATCAGACAGTGTGTAACCCGGGGGCCAGTGAGATCAGACAGTGTGTAACCCGGGGGTGGGCCCAGTGAGATCAGACAGTGTGTAACCCAGGGGCCCAGTGAGATCAGACAGTGTGTAACCCGGGGGTGGGCCCAGTGAGATCAGACAGTGTGTAACCCAGGGGCCCAGTGAGATCAGACAGTGTGTAACCCGGGGGTGGGCCCAGTGAGATCAGACAGTGTGTAACCCGGGGGTGGGCCCAGTGAGATCAGACAGTGTGTAACCCGGGGGCCCAGTGAGATCAGACAGTGTGTAACCCGGGGGCCCAGTGGATCAGACAGTGTGTAACCCGGGAGCCCAGTGAGATCAGACAGTGTGTAACCCGGGGGCCAGTGAGATCAGACAGTGTGTAACCCGGGGGCCCAGTGAGATCAGACAGTGTGTAACCCGGGGGCCCAGTGGATCAGACAGTGTGTAACCCGGGGGCCCAGTGAGATCAGACAGTGTGTAACCCGGGGGTGGGCCCAGTGAGATCAGACAGTGTGTAACCCGGGGGCCCAGTGAGATCAGACAGTGTGTAACCCGGGGGCCCAGTGAGATCAGAAAGTGTGTAACCCGGGGGCCCAGTGAGATCAGACAGTGTGTAACCCGGGGGCCCAGTGAGATCAGACAGTGTGTAACCCGGGGGTGGGCCCAGTGAGATCAGACAGTGTGTAACCCGGGGGTGGGCCCAGTGAGATCAGACAGTGTGTAACCCGGGGGCCAGTGAGATCAGACAGTGTGTAACCCGGGGGCCAGTGAGATCAGACAGTGTGTAACCCGGGGGCCAGTGAGATCAGACAGTGTGTAACCCGGGGGCCAGTGAGATCAGACAGTGTGTAACCCGGGGGCCAGTGAGATCAGACAGTGTGTAACCCGGGGGTGGGCCCAGTGAGATCAGACAGTGTGTAACCCGGGGGCCCAGTGAGATCAGACAGTGTGTAACCCGGGGGCCCAGTGAGATCAGACAGTGTGTAACCCGGGGCCCAGTGAGATCAGACAGTGTGTAACCCGGGGGCCCAGTGAGATCAGACAGTGTGTAACCCGGGGGCCCAGTGAGATCAGACAGTGTGTAACCCGGGGGCCCAGTGAGATCAGACAGTGTGTAACCCGGGGGCCCAGTGAGATCAGACAGTGTGTAACGCGGGGGTGGGCCCAGTGAGATCAGACAGTGTGTAACGCGGGGGTGGGCCCAGTGAGATCAGACAGTGTGTAACCCGGGGGCCCAGTGAGATCAGACAGTGTGTAACCCGGGGGCCCAGTGAGGTCAGTCAGTGTGTAACCCGGGGGTGGGCCCAGTGAGATCAGACAGTGTGTAACCCGGGGGTGGGCCCAGTGAGATCAGACAGTGTGTAACCCGGGGGCCCAGTGCGAAGAGACAGTGTGTAACCCGGGGGCCCAGTGAGATCAGACAGTGTGTAACCCGGGGGACCAGTGAGATCAGACAGTGTGTAACCCGGGGGCCCAGTGATATCAGACAGTGTGTAACCCGGGGGCCAGTGAGATCAGACAGTGTGTAACCCGGGGGCCAGTGAGATCAGACAGTGTGTAACCCGGGGGCCAGTGAGATCAGACAGTGTGTAACCCGGGGGCCAGTGAGATCAGACAGTGTGTAACCCGGGGGTGGGCCCAGTGAGATCAGACAGTGTGTAACCCGGGGGCCCAGTGAGATCAGACAGTGTGTAACCCGGGGGCCCAGTGAGATCAGACAGTGTGTAACCCGGGGGCCCAGTGAGATCAGACAGTGTGTAACCCGGGGGCCCAGTGAGATCAGACAGTGTGTAACCCGGGGGCCCAGTGAGATCAGACAGTGTGTAACGCGGGGGTGGGCCCAGTGAGATCAGACAGTGTGTAACCCGGGGGCCCAGTGAGATCAGACAGTGTGTAACCCGGGGGCCCAGTGAGGTCAGTCAGTGTGTAACCCGGGGGTGGGCCCAGTGAGATCAGACAGTGTGTAACCCGGGGGTGGGCCCAGTGAGATCAGACAGTGTGTAACCCGGGGGCCCAGTGCGAAGAGACAGTGTGTAACCCGGGGGCCCAGTGAGATCAGACAGTGTGTAACCCGGGGGACCAGTGAGATCAGACAGTGTGTAACCCGGGGGCCCAGTGAGATCAGACAGTGTGTAACCCGGGGGCCCAGTGAGATCAGACAGTGTGTAACCCGGGGGTGGGCCCAGTGACATCAGACAGTGTGTAACCCGGGGGCCCAGTGAGATCAGACAGTGTGTAACGCGGGGGTGGGCTCAGTGAGATCAGACAGTGTGTAACCCGGGGGCCAGTGAGATCAGACAGTGTGTAACCCGGGGGCCCAGTGAGATCAGACAGTGTGTAACCCGGGGGTGGGCCCAGTGAGATCAGACAGTGTGTAACCTGGGGGCCCAGTGAGATCAGACAGTGTGTAACCTGGGGGCCCAGTGAGATCAGACAGTGTGTAACCCGGGGGTGGGCCCAGTGAGATCAGACAGTGTGTAACCCGGGGGCCAGTGAGATCAGACAGTGTGTAACCCGGGGTCCAGTGAGATCAGACAGTGTGTAACCCGGGGGTGGGCCCAGTGAGATCAGACAGTGTGTAACCCGGGGGTGTGCCCAGTGAGATCAGACAGTGTGTAACCCGGGGGCCCAGTGAGATCAGACAGTGTGTAACCCGGGGGCCCAGTGAGATCAGACAGTGTGTGACCCGGGAGTGGGCCCAGTGAGATCAGACAGTGTGTAACCCGGGGGTGGGCCCAGTGAGATCGGACAGTGTGTAACCCGGGGGCCAGTGAGATCAGACAGTGTGTAACCCGGGGGTGGGCCCAGTGAGATCAGACAGTGTGTAACCCGGGGGTGGGCCCAGTGAGATCAGACAGTGTGTAACCCGGGGGCCCAGTGAGATCAGACAGTGTGTAACCCGGGGGCCCAGTGAGATCAGACAGTGTGTAACCCGGGGGCCCAGTGAGATCAGACAGTGTGTGACCCGGGGGTGGGCCCAGTGAGATCAGACAGTGTGTAACCCGGGGGCCAGTGAGATCAGACAGTGTGTAACCCGGGGGCCAGTGAGATCAGACAGTGTGTAACCCGGGGGCCAGTGAGATCAGACAGTGTGTAACCCGGGGGCCAGTGAGATCAGACAGTGTGTAACCCGGGGGTGGGCCCAGTGAGATCAGACAGTGTGTAACCCGGGGGCCCAGTGAGATCAGACAGTGTGTAACCCGGGGGCCCAGTGAGATCAGACAGTGTGTAACCCGGGGCCCAGTGAGATCAGACAGTGTGTAACCCGGGGGCCCAGTGAGATCAGACAGTGTGTAACCCGGGGGCCCAGTGAGATCAGACAGTGTGTAACCCGGGGGCCCAGTGAGATCAGACAGTGTGTAACGCGGGGGTGGGCCCAGTGAGATCAGACAGTGTGTAACCCGGGGGCCAGTGAGATCAGACAGTGTGTAACGCGGGGGTGGGCCCAGTGAGATCAGACAGTGTGTAACCCGGGGGCCCAGTGAGATCAGACAGTGTGTAACCCGGGGGCCCAGTGAGGTCAGTCAGTGTGTAACCCGGGGGTGGGCCCAGTGAGATCAGACAGTGTGTAACCCGGGGGTGGGCCCAGTGAGATCAGACAGTGTGTAACCCGGGGGCCCAGTGCGAAGAGACAGTGTGTAACCCGGGGGCCCAGTGAGATCAGACAGTGTGTAACCCGGGGGACCAGTGAGATCAGACAGTGTGTAACCCGGGGGCCCAGTGAGATCAGACAGTGTGTAACCCGGGGGCCCAGTGAGATCAGACAGTGTGTAACCCGGGGGTGGGCCCAGTGACATCAGACAGTGTGTAACCCGGGGGCCCAGTGAGATCAGACAGTGTGTAACGCGGGGGTGGGCTCAGTGAGATCAGACAGTGTGTAACCCGGGGGCCAGTGAGATCAGACAGTGTGTAACCCGGGGGCCCAGTGAGATCAGACAGTGTGTAACCCGGGGGTGGGCCCAGTGAGATCAGACAGTGTGTAACCTGGGGGCCCAGTGAGATCAGACAGTGTGTAACCTGGGGGCCCAGTGAGATCAGACAGTGTGTAACCCGGGGGTGGGCCCAGTGAGATCAGACAGTGTGTAACCCGGGGGCCAGTGAGATCAGACAGTGTGTAACCCGGGGCCCAGTGAGATCAGACAGTGTGTAACCCGGGGGTGGGCCCAGTGAGATCAGACAGTGTGTAACCCGGGGGTGTGCCCAGTGAGATCAGACAGTGTGTAACCCGGGGGCCCAGTGAGATCAGACAGTGTGTAACCCGGGGGCCCAGTGAGATCAGACAGTGTGTGACCCGGGAGTGGGCCCAGTGAGATCAGACAGTGTGTAACCCGGGGGTGGGCCCAGTGAGATCGGACAGTGTGTAACCCGGGGGCCAGTGAGATCAGACAGTGTGTAACCCGGGGGTGGGCCCAGTGAGATCAGACAGTGTGTAACCCGGGGGTGGGCCCAGTGAGATCAGACAGTGTGTAACCCGGGGGCCCAGTGAGATCAGACAGTGTGTAACCCGGGGGCCCAGTGAGATCAGACAGTGTGTAACCCGGGGGCCCAGTGAGATCAGACAGTGTGTGACCCGGGGGTGGGCCCAGTGAGATCGGACAGTGTGTAACCCGGGGGCCAGTGAGATCAGACAGTGTGTAACCCGGGGGCCCAGTGAGATCAGACAGTGTGTAACCCAGGGGCCCAGTGAGATCAGACAGTGTGTAACCCGGGGGCCCAGTGAGATCAGACAGTGTGTAACCCAGGGGCCCAGTGAGATCAGACAGTGTGTAACCTGGGGGCCCAGTGAGATCAGACAGTGTGTAACCCGGGGGTGAGCCCAGTGAGATGAGACAGTGTGTAACCCGGGGGCCCAGTGCGATCAGACAGTGTGTAACCCGGGGGTGGGCCCAGTGAGATCAGACAGTGTGTAACCCAGGAGCCCAGTGAGATCAGACAGTGTGTAACACGGGGGCCCAGTGAGATCAGACAGTGTGTAACCCGGGGGCCCAGTGAGATCAGACAGTGTGTAACGCGGGGGTGGGCCCAGTGAGATCAGACAGTGTGTAACCCGGGGGCCCAGTGAGGTCAGTCAGTGTGTAACCCGGGGGTGGGCCCAGTGAGATCAGACAGTGTGTAACCCGGGGGTGGGCCCAGTGAGATCAGACAGTGTGTAACCCGGGGGCCCAGTGCGAAGAGACAGTGTGTAACCCGGGGGCCCAGTGAGATCAGACAGTGTGTAACCCGGGGGACCAGTGAGATCAGACAGTGTGTAACCCGGGGGCCCAGTGATATCAGACAGTGTGTAACCCGGGGGCCAGTGAGATCAGACAGTGTGTAACCCGGGGGCCAGTGAGATCAGACAGTGTGTAACCCGGGGGCCAGTGAGATCAGACAGTGTGTAACCCGGGGGCCAGTGAGATCAGACAGTGTGTAACCCGGGGGTGGGCCCAGTGAGATCAGACAGTGTGTAACCCGGGGGCCCAGTGAGATCAGACAGTGTGTAACCCGGGGGCCCAGTGAGATCAGACAGTGTGTAACCCGGGGGCCCAGTGAGATCAGACAGTGTGTAACCCGGGGGCCCAGTGAGATCAGACAGTGTGTAACCCGGGGGCCCAGTGAGATCAGACAGTGTGTAACGCGGGGGTGGGCCCAGTGAGATCAGACAGTGTGTAACCCGGGGGCCCAGTGAGATCAGACAGTGTGTAACCCGGGGGCCCAGTGAGGTCAGTCAGTGTGTAACCCGGGGGTGGGCCCAGTGAGATCAGACAGTGTGTAACCCGGGGGTGGGCCCAGTGAGATCAGACAGTGTGTAACCCGGGGGCCCAGTGCGAAGAGACAGTGTGTAACCCGGGGGCCCAGTGAGATCAGACAGTGTGTAACCCGGGGGACCAGTGAGATCAGACAGTGTGTAACGCGGGGGTGGGCTCAGTGAGATCAGACAGTGTGTAACCCGGGGGCCAGTGAGATCAGACAGTGTGTAACCTGGGGGCCCAGTGAGATCAGACAGTGTGTAACCTGGGGGCCCAGTGAGATCAGACAGTGTGTAACCCGGGGGTGGGCCCAGTGAGATCAGACAGTGTGTAACCCGGGGGCCAGTGAGATCAGACAGTGTGTAACCCGGGGTCCAGTGAGATCAGACAGTGTGTAACCCGGGGGTGGGCCCAGTGAGATCAGACAGTGTGTAACCCGGGGGTGTGCCCAGTGAGATCAGACAGTGTGTAACCCGGGGGCCCAGTGAGATCAGACAGTGTGTAACCCGGGGGCCCAGTGAGATCAGACAGTGTGTGACCCGGGAATGGGCCCAGTGAGATCAGACAGTGTGTAACCCGGGGGTGGGCCCAGTGAGATCGGACAGTGTGTAACCCGGGGGCCAGTGAGATCAGACAGTGTGTAACCCGGGGGTGGGCCCAGTGAGATCAGACAGTGTGTAACCCGGGGGTGGGCCCAGTGAGATCAGACAGTGTGTAACCCGGGGGCCCAGTGAGATCAGACAGTGTGTAACCCGGGGGCCCAGTGAGATCAGACAGTGTGTAACCCAGGGGCCCAGTGAGATCAGACAGTGTGTAACCCGGGGGCCCAGTGAGATCAGACAGTGTGTAACCCAGGGGCCCAGTGAGATCAGACAGTGTGTAACCTGGGGGCCCAGTGAGATCAGACAGTGTGTAACCCGGGGGTGAGCCCAGTGAGATGAGACAGTGTGTAACCCGGGGGCCCAGTGCGATCAGACAGTGTGTAACCCGGGGGTGGGCCCAGTGAGATCAGACAGTGTGTAACCCAGGGGCCCAGTGAGATCAGACAGTGTGTAACACGGGGGCCCAGTGAGATCAGACAGTGTGTAACCCGGGGGCCCAGTGAGATCAGACAGTGTGTAACCCGGGGGTGGGCCCAGTGAGATCAGACAGTGTGTAACCCGGGGGCCCAGTATGATCAGACAGTGTGTAACCCAGGGGCCCAGTGAGATCAGACAGTGTGTAACCCGGGGGTGGGCCCAGTGAGATCAGACAGTGTGTAACCCGGGGGTGGGCCCAGTGAGATCAGACAGTGTGTAACCCGGGGGTGGGCCCAGTGAGATCAGACAGTGTGTAACCCGGGGGCCCAGTGAGATCAGACAGTGTGTAACCCGGGGGCCCAGTGAGATCAGACAGTGTGTAACCCGGGGGCCAGTGAGATCAGACAGTGTGTAACCCGGGGGTGGGCCCAGTGAGATCAGACAGTGTGTAACCCAGGGGCCCAGTGAGATCAGACAGTGTGTAACCCGGGGGTGGGCCCAGTGAGATCAGACAGTGTGTAACCCAGGGGCCCAGTGAGATCAGACAGTGTGTAACCCGGGGGTGGGCCCAGTGAGATCAGACAGTGTGTAACCCGGGGGTGGGCCCAGTGAGATCAGACAGTGTGTAACCCGGGGGCCCAGTGAGATCAGACAGTGTGTAACCCGGGGGCCCAGTGGATCAGACAGTGTGTAACCCGGGAGCCCAGTGAGATCAGACAGTGTGTAACCCGGGGGCCAGTGAGATCAGACAGTGTGTAACCCGGGGGCCCAGTGAGATCAGACAGTGTGTAACCCGGGGGCCCAGTGGATCAGACAGTGTGTAACCCGGGGGCCCAGTGAGATCAGACAGTGTGTAACCCGGGGGTGGGCCCAGTGAGATCAGACAGTGTGTAACCCGGGGGCCCAGTGAGATCAGACAGTGTGTAACCCGGGGGCCCAGTGAGATCAGAAAGTGTGTAACCCGGGGGCCCAGTGAGATCAGACAGTGTGTAACCCGGGGGCCCAGTGAGATCAGACAGTGTGTAACCCGGGGGCCCAGTGAGATCAGACAGTGTGTAACCCGGGGGTGGGCCCAGTGAGATCAGACAGTGTGTAACCCGGGGGCCAGTGAGATCAGACAGTGTGTAACCCGGGGGCCAGTGAGATCAGACAGTGTGTAACCCGGGGGCCAGTGAGATCAGACAGTGTGTAACCCGGGGGCCCAGTGAGATCAGACAGTGTGTAACCCGGGGGCCCAGTGAGATCAGAAAGTGTGTAACCCGGGGGCCCAGTGAGATCAGACAGTGTGTAACCCGGGGGCCCAGTGAGATCAGACAGTGTGTAACCCGGGGGCCCAATGAGATCAGACAGTGTGTAACCCGGGGGTGGGCCCAGTGAGATCAGACAGTGTGTAACCCGGGGGCCAGTGAGATCAGACAGTGTGTAACCCGGGGGCCAGTGAGATCAGACAGTGTGTAACCCGGGGGCCAGTGAGATCAGACAGTGTGTAACCCGGGGGCCAGTGAGATCAGACAGTGTGTAACCCGGGGGTGGGCCCAGTGAGATCAGACAGTGTGTAACCCGGGGGCCCAGTGAGATCAGACAGTGTGTAACCCGGGCGCCCAGTGAGATCAGACAGTGTGTAACCCGGGGCCCAGTGAGATCAGACAGTGTGTAACCCGGGGGCCCAGTGAGATCAGACAGTGTGTAACCCGGGGGCCCAGTGAGATCAGACAGTGTGTAACCCGGGGGCCCAGTGAGATCAGACAGTGTGTAACCCGGGGGCCCAGTGAGATCAGACAGTGTGTAACGCGGGGGTGGGCCCAGTGAGATCAGACAGTGTGTAACGCGGGGGTGGGCCCAGTGAGATCAGACAGTGTGTAACCCGGGGGCCCAGTGAGATCAGACAGTGTGTAACCCGGGGGCCCAGTGAGGTCAGTCAGTGTGTAACCCGGGGGTGGGCCCAGTGAGATCAGACAGTGTGTAACCCGGGGGTGGGCCCAGTGAGATCAGACAGTGTGTAACCCGGGGGCCCAGTGCGAAGAGACAGTGTGTAACCCGGGGGCCCAGTGAGATCAGACAGTGTGTAACCCGGGGGACCAGTGAGATCAGACAGTGTGTAACCCGGGGGCCCAGTGAGATCAGACAGTGTGTAACCCGGGGGCCCAGTGAGATCAGACAGTGTGTAACCCGGGGGTGGGCCCAGTGAGATCAGACAGTGTGTAACCCGGGGGCCAGTGAGTGTGTAACCCGGGGCCCAGTGAGATCAGACAGTGTGTAACCCGGGGGTGGGCCCAGTGAGATCAGACAGTGTGTAACCCGGGGGTGTGCCCAGTGAGATCAGACAGTGTGTAACCCGGGGGCCCAGTGAGATCAGACAGTGTGTAACCTGGGGGCCCAGTGAGATCAGACAGTGTGTGACCCAGGAGTGGGCCCAGTGAGATCAGACAGTGTGTAACCCGGGGGTGGGCCCAGTGAGATCGGACAGTGTGTAACCCGGGGGCCAGTGAGATCAGACAGTGTGTAACCCGGGGGTGGGCCCAGTGAGATCAGACAGTGTGTAACCCGGGGGTGGGCCCAGTGAGATCAGACAGTGTGTAACCCGGGGGCCCAGTGAGATCAGACAGTGTGTAACCCGGGGGCCCAGTGAGATCAGACAGTGTGTAACCCGGGGGCCCAGTGAGATCAGACAGTGTGTGACCCGGGGGTGGGCCCAGTGAGATCGGACAGTGTGTAACCCGGGGGCCAGTGAGATCAGACAGTGTGTAACCCGGGGGCCCAGTGAGATCAGACAGTGTGTAACCCAGGGGCCCAGTGAGATCAGACAGTGTGTAACCCGGGGGCCCAGTGAGATCAGACAGTGTGTAACCCAGGGGCCCAGTGAGATCAGACAGTGTGTAACCTGGGGGCCCAGTGAGATCAGACAGTGTGTAACCCGGGGGTGAGCCCAGTGAGATGAGACAGTGTGTAACCCGGGGGCCCAGTGCGATCAGACAGTGTGTAACCCGGGGGTGGGCCCAGTGCGATCAGACAGTGTGTAACCCGGGGGCCCAGTGAGATCAGACAGTGTGTAACCCAGGGGCCCAGTGAGATCAGACAGTGTGTAACACGGGGGCCCAGTGAGATCAGACAGTGTGTAACCCGGGGGCCCAGTGAGATCAGACAGTGTGTAACCCGGGGGTGGGCCCAGTGAGATCAGACAGTGTGTAACCCGGGGGCCCAGTGAGATCAGACAGTGTGTAACCCAGGGGCCCAGTGAGATCAGACAGTGTGTAACCCGGGGGTGGGCCCAGTGAGATCAGACAGTGTGTAACCCGGGGGTGGGCCCAGTGAGATCAGACAGTGTGTAACCCGGGGGTGGGCCCAGTGAGATCAGACAGTGTGTAACCCGGGGGCCCAGTGAGATCAGACAGTGTGTAACCCGGGGGCCCAGTGAGATCAGACAGTGTGTAACCCGGGGGCCAGTGAGATCAGACAGTGTGTAACCCGGGGGTGGGCCCAGTGAGATCAGACAGTGTGTAACCCAGGGGCCCAGTGAGATCAGACAGTGTGTAACCCGGGGGTGGGCCCAGTGAGATCAGACAGTGTGTAACCCAGGGGCCCAGTGAGATCAGACAGTGTGTAACCCGGGGGTGGGCCCAGTGAGATCAGACAGTGTGTAACCCGGGGGTGGGCCCAGTGAGATCAGACAGTGTGTAACCCGGGGGCCCAGTGAGATCAGACAGTGTGTAACCCGGGGGCCCAGTGGATCAGACAGTGTGTAACCCGGGAGCCCAGTGAGATCAGACAGTGTGTAACCCGGGGGCCAGTGAGATCAGACAGTGTGTAACCCGGGGGCCCAGTGAGATCAGACAGTGTGTAACCCGGGGGCCCAGTGGATCAGACAGTGTGTAACCCGGGGGCCCAGTGAGATCAGACAGTGTGTAACCCGGGGGCCCAGTGAGATCAGACAGTGTGTAACCCGGGGGCCCAGTGAGATCAGAAAGTGTGTAACCCGGGGGCCCAGTGAGATCAGACAGTGTGTAACCCGGGGGCCCAGTGAGATCAGACAGTGTGTAACCCGGGGGCCCAGTGAGATCAGACAGTGTGTAACCCGGGGGTGGGCCCAGTGAGATCAGACAGTGTGTAACCCGGGGGCCAGTGAGATCAGACAGTGTGTAACCCGGGGGCCAGTGAGATCAGACAGTGTGTAACCCGGGGGCCAGTGAGATCAGACAGTGTGTAACCCGGGGGCCAGTGAGATCAGACAGTGTGTAACCCGGGGGCCCAGTGAGATCAGACAGTGTGTAACCTGGGGGCCCAGTGAGATCAGACAGTGTGTAACCCGGGGGAGGGCCCAGTGAGATCAGACAGTGTGTAACCCGAGGGCCCAGTGAGATCAGACAGTGTGTAACCCGGGGGCCAGTGAGATCAGACAGTGTGTAACCCGGGGGCCAGTGAGATCAGACAGTGTGCAACCCGGGGGCCCAGTGAGATCAGACAGTGTGTAACCCGGGGGCGCAATGAGATCAGACAGTGTGTAACCAGGGGGTGGACACAGTGAGATCAGACAGTGTGTAACCCGGGGGCCCAGTGAGATCAGACAGTGTGTAACCAGGGGGTGGGCACAGTGAGATCAGACAGTGTGTAACCCGGGGCACAGTGAGATCAGACAGTGTGTAACCCGGGGCACAGTGAGATCAGACAGTGTGTAACCCGGGGGCCAGTGAGATCAGACAGTGTGTAACCCGGGGGCCAGTGAGATCAGACAGTGTGTAACCCGGGGGCCCAGTGAGATCAGACAGTGTGTAACCCTGGGGTGGGCCGAGTGAGATCAGACAGTGTGTAACCCGGGGGTGGGCCCAGTGAGATCAGACAGTGTAACCCGGGGGCCAGTGAGATCAGACAGTGTGCAACCCGGGGGCCCAGTGAGATCAGACAGTGTGTAACCCGGGGGTGGGCCCAGTGAGATCAGACAGTGTGTAACCCGGGGGCCCAGTGAGATCAGACAGTGTGTATCCCCGGGGTGGACCCAGTGAGATCAGACAGTGTAACCCGGGGGCCAGTGAGATCAGACAGTGTGTAACCCGGGGGCCCAGTGAGATCAGACAGTGTGTAACCCGGGGGTGGGCCCAGTGAGATCAGACAGTGTGTAACCCGGGGGTGGACCCAGTGAGATCATACAGTGTGTAACCCGTGGCCCAGTGCGATCAGACAGTGTGTAACCCGGGGGCCCAGTGAGATCAGACAGTGTGTAACCCAGGGGCCCAGTGAGATCAGACAGTGTGTAACCCGGGGGCCCAGTGAGATCAGACAGTGTGTAACCCGGGGGCCCAGTGAGATCAGACACTGTGTAACCCGGGGGCGCAGTGAGATCAGACAGTGTGTAACCCGGGGGCCCAGTGAGATCAGACAGTGTGGAACCAGGGGGTGGGCACAGTGAGATCAGACAGTGTGTAACCCGGGGCCCAGTGAGATCAGACAGTGTGTAACCCGGGGGCCCAGTGAGATCAGACAGTGTGTAACCCGGGGGCCCAGTGAGATCAGACAGTGTGTAACCCGGGGGTGGGCCCAGTGAGATCAGACAGTGTGTAACCCGGGGGTGGGCCCAGTGAGATCAGACAGTGTGTAACCCGGGGACCCAGTGAGATCAGACAGTGTGTAACCCGGGGGCCAGTGAGATCAGACAGTGTGTAACCCGGGGGTGGGCCCAGTGAGATCAGACAGTGTGTAACCCGGGGGCCCAGTGAGATCAGACAGTGTGTAACCCGGGGGCCCAGTGAGATCAGACAGTGTGTAACCCGGGGCCCAGTGAGATCAGACAGTGTGTAACCCGGGGGCCCAGTGAGATCAGACAGTGTGTAACCCGGGGGCCCAGTGAGATCAGACAGTGTGTAACCCGGGGGCCCAGTGAAATCAGACAGTGTGTAACCCGGGGGCCCAGTGAGATCAGACAGTGTGTAACGCGGGGGTGGGCCAAGTGAGATCAGACAGTGTGTAACCCGGGGGCCAGTGAGATCAGACAGTGTGTAACGCGGGGGTGGGCCCAGTGAGATCAGACAGTGTGTAACCCGGGGGCCCAGTGAGATCAGACAGTGTGTAACCCGGGGGCCCAGTGCGAAGAGACAGTGTGTAACCCGGGGGCCCAGTGAGATCAGACAGTGTGTAACCCGGGGGACCAGTGAGATCAGACAGTGTGTAACCCGGGGGCCCAGTGAGATCAGACAGTGTGTAACCCGGGGGCCCAGTGAGATCAGACAGTGTGTAACCCGGGGGTGGGCCCAGTGACATCAGACAGTGTGTAACCCGGGGGCCAGTGAGATCAGACAGTGTGTAACGCGGGGGTGGGCTCAGTGAGATCAGACAGTGTGTAACCCGGGGGCCAGTGAGATCAGACAGTGTGTAACCCGGGGGCCCAGTGAGATCAGACAGTGTGTAACCCGGGGGTGGGCCCAGTGAGATCAGACAGTGTGTAACCTGGGGGCCCAGTGAGATCAGACAGTGTGTAACCTGGGGGCCCAGTGAGATCAGACAGTGTGTAACCCGGGGGTGGGCCCAGTGAGATCAGACAGTGTGTAACCCGGGGGCCAGTGAGATCAGACAGTGTGTAACCCGGGGCCCAGTGAGATCAGACAGTGTGTAACCCGGGGGTGGGCCCAGTGAGATCAGACAGTCTGTAACCCGGGGGTGTGCCCAGTGAGATCAGACAGTGTGTAACCCGGGGGCCCAGTGAGATCAGACAGTGTGTAACCCGGGGGCCCAGTGAGATCAGACAGTGTGTGACCCGGGGGTGGGCCCAGTGAGATCAGACAGTGTGTAACCCGGGGGTGGGCCCAGTGAGATCGGACAGTGTGTAACCCGGGGGCCAGTGAGATCAGACAGTGTGTAACCCGGGGGTGGGCCCAGTGAGATCAGACAGTGTGTAACCCGGGGGTGGGCCCAGTGAGATCAGACAGTGTGTAACCCAGGGGCCCAGTGAGATCAGACAGTGTGTAACCCGGGGGCCCAGTGAGATCAGACAGTGTGTAACCCAGGGGCCCAGTGAGATCAGACAGTGTGTAACCTGGGGGCCCAGTGAGATCAGACAGTGTGTAACCCGGGGGTGAGCCCAGTGAGATGAGACAGTGTGTAACCCGGGGGCCCAGTGCGATCAGACAGTGTGTAACCCGGGGGTGGGCCCAGTGAGATCAGACAGTGTGTAACCCGGGGGTGGGCTCAGTGAGATCATACAGTGTGTAACCCGTGGCCCAGTGCGATCAGACAGTGTGTAACCCGGGGGCCCAGTGAGATCAGACAGTGTGTAACCCAGGGGCCCAGTGAGATCAGACAGTGTGTAACACGGGGGCCCAGTGAGATCAGACAGTGTGTAACCCGGGGGCCCAGTGAGATCAGACAGTGTGTACCCCGGGGGTGGGCCCAGTGAGATCAGACAGTGTGTAACCCGGGGGCCCAGTGAGATCAGACAGTGTGTAACCCGGGGGTGGGCCCAGTGAGATCAGACAGTGTGTAAACCAGGGGCCCAGTGAGATCAGACAGTGTGTAACCCGGGGGTGGGCCCAGTGAAATCAGACAGTGTGTAACCCGGGGGTGGGCCCAGTGAGATCAGACAGTGTGTAAACCGGGGGCCCAGTGAGATCAGACAGTGTGTAACCCGGAGGTGGGCCCAGTGAGATCAGACAGTGTGTAACCCGGGGGCCCAGTGAGATCAGACAGTGCGTAACCCGGGGGCCCAGTGAGATCAGACAGTGTGTGACCCGGGGGTGGGCCCAGTGAGATCAGACAGTGTGTAACCCGGGGGTGGGCCCAGTGAGATCGGACAGTGTGTAACCCGGGGGCCAGTGAGATCAGACAGTGTGTAACCCGGGGGTGGGCCCAGTGAGATCAGACAGTGTGTAACCCGGGGGTGGGCCCAGTGAGATCAGACAGTGTGTAACCCGGGGGCCCAGTGAGATCAGACAGTGTGTAACCCGGGGGCCCAGTGAGATCAGACAGTGTGTAACCCGGGGGCCCAGTGAGATCAGACAGTGTGTGACCCGGGGGTGGGCCCAGTGAGATCGGACAGTGTGTAACCCGGGGGCCAGTGAGATCAGACAGTGTGTAACCCGGGGGCCCAGTGAGATCAGGCAGTGTGTAACCCAGGGGCCCAGTGAGATCAGACAGTGTGTAACCCGGGGGCCCAGTGAGATCAGACAGTGTGCAACCCAGGGGCCCAGTGAGATCAGACAGTGTGTAACCTGGGGGCCTAGTGAGATCAGACAGTGTGTAACCCGGGGGTGAGCCCAGTGAGATGAGACAGTGTGTAACCCGGGGGCCCAGTGCGATCAGACAGCGTGTAACCCGGGGGTGGGCCCAGTGAGATCAGACAGTGTGTAACCCGGGGGTGGGCTCAGTGAGATCATACAGTGTGTAACCCGTGGCCCAGTGCGATCAGACAGTGTGTAACCCGGGGGCCCAGTGAGATCAGACAGTGTGTAACCCAGGGGCCCAGTGAGATCAGACAGTGTGTAACACGGCGGCCCAGTGAGATCAGACAGTGTGTAACCCGGGGGACCAGTGAGATCAGACAGTGTGTAACCCGGGGGTGGGCCCAGTGAGATCAGACAGTGTGTAACCCGGGGGTCCAGTGAGATCAGACAGTGTGTAACCCAGGGGCCCAGTGAGATCAGACAGTGTGTAACCCGAGGGTGGGCCCAGTGAGATCAGACAGTGTGTAACCCAGGGGCCCAGTGAGATCAGACAGTGTGTAACCCACGGGCCCAGTGAGATCAGACAGTGTGTAACCCGGGGGTGGGCCCAGTGAGATCAGACAGTGTGTAACCCGGGGGCCCAGTGAGATCAGACAGTGTGTAACCCGGGGGTGGGCCCAGTGAGATCAGACAGTGTGTAAACCGGGGGCCCAGTGAGATCAGACAGTGTGTAACCCGGGGGCCCAGTGAGATCAGACAGTGTGTAACCCGGGGGCCCAGTGAGATCAGACAGTGTGTAACCCGGGGGTGGGCCCAGTGAGATCAGACAGTGTGTAACCCGGGGGTGGGCCCAGTGAGATCAGACAGTGTGTAACCCAGGGGCCCAGTGAGATCAGACAGTGTGTAACCTGGGGGTGGGCTCAGTGAGATCAGACAGTGTGTAACCCAGGGGCCCAGTGAGATCAGACAGTGTGTAACCCGGGGGTGGGCCCAGTGAGATCAGACAGTGTGTAACCCGGGGGTGGGCCCAGTGAGATCAGACAGTGTGTAACCCGGGGGCCCAGTGAGATCAGACAGTGTGTAACCCGGGGGCCCAGTGGATCAGACAGTGTGTAACCCGGGAGCCCAGTGAGATCAGACAGTGTGTAACCCAGGGGCCAGTGAGATCAGACAGTGTGTAACCCGGGGGCCCAGTGAGATCAGACAGTGTGTAACCCGGGGGCCCAGTGGATCAGACAGTGTGTAACCCGGGGGCCCAGTGAGATCAGACAGTGTGTAACCCGGGGGTGGGCCCAGTGAGATCAGACAGTGTGTAACCCGGGGGGCCCAGTGAGATCAGACAGTGTGTAACCCGGGGGCCAGTGAGATCAGACAGTGTGTAACCCGGGGGCCCAGTGAGATCAGACAGTGTGTAACCCGGGGGTGGGCCCAGTGAGATCAGACAGTGTGTAACCCGGGGGCCCAGTGAGATCAGACAGTGTGTAACCCAGGGGCCCAGTGAGATCAGACAGTGTGTAACCCAGGGGTGGGCCCAGTGAGATCAGACAGTGTGTAACCCAGGGGCCCAGTGAGATCAGACAGTGTGTAACCCAAGGGCCCAGTGAGATCAGACAGTGTGTAACCCGGGGGTGGGCCCAGTGAGATCAGACAGTGTGTAACCCGGGGGCCCAGTGAGATCAGACAGTGTGTAACCCGGGGGTGGGCCCAGTGAGATCAGACAGTGTGTAAACCGGGGGCCCAGTGAGATCAGACAGTGTGTAACCCGGGGGCCCAGTGAGATCAGACAGTGTGCAACCCGGGGGCCCAGTGAGATCAGACAGTGTGTAACCCGGGGGTGGGCCCAGTGAGATCAGACAGTGTGTAACCCGGGGGTGGGCCCAGTGAGATCAGACAGTGTGTAACCCGGGGGCCCAGTGAGATCAGACAGTGTGTAACCCGGGGGTGGGCCCAGTGAGATCAGACAGTGTGTAAACCGGGGGCCCAGTGAGATCAGACAGTGTGTAACCCGGGGGCCCAGTGAGATCAGACAGTGTGTAACCCGGGGGCCCAGTGAGATCAGACAGTGCGTAACCCGGGGGTGGGCCCAGTGAGATCAGACAGTGTGTAACCCGGGGGTGGGCCCAGTGAGATCAGACAGTGTGTAACCCAGGGGCCCAGTGAGATCAGACAGTGTGTAACCTGGGGGTGGGCTCAGTGAGATCAGACAGTGTGTAACCCAGGGGCCCAGTGAGATCAGACAGTGTGTAACCCGGGGGCCCAGTGAGATCAGACAGTGTGTAACCCGGGGGCCCAGTGAGATCAGACAGTGTGTAACCCGGGGGCCAGTGAGATCAGACAGTGTGTAACCCGGGGGTGGGCCCAGTGAGATCAGACAGTGTGTAACCCAGGGGCCCAGTGAGATCAGACAGTGTGTAACCCGGGGGTGGGCCCAGTGAGATCAGACAGTGTGTAACCCAGGGGCCCAGTGAGATCAGACAGTGTGTAACCCGGGGGTGGGCCCAGTGAGATCAGACAGTGTGTAACCCGGGGGTGGGCCCAGTGAGATCAGACAGTGTGTAACCCGGGGGCCCAGTGAGATCAGACAGTGTGTAACCCGGGGGCCCAGTGGATCAGACAGTGTGTAACCCGGGAGCCCAGTGAGATCAGACAGTGTGTAACCCGGGGGCCAGTGAGATCAGACAGTGTGTAACCCGGGGGCCCAGTGAGATTAGACAGTGTGTAACCCGGGGGCCCAGTGGATCAGACAGTGTGTAACCCGGGGGCCCAGTGAGATCAGACAGTGTGTAACCCGGGGGTGGGCCCAGTGAGATCAGACAGTGTGTAACCCGGGGGGCCCAGTGAGATCAGACAGTGTGTAACCCGGGGGCCAGTGAGATCAGACAATGTGTAACCCGGGGGCCCAGTGAGATCAGACAGTGTGTAACCCGGGGGCCCAGTGGATCAGACAGTGTGTAACCCGGGGGCCCAGTGAGATCAGACAGTGTGTAACCCGGGGGCCCAGTGAGATCAGACAGTGTGTAACCCGGGGGCCCAGTGAGATCAGACAGTGTGTAACCCGGGGGCCAGTGAGATCAGACAGTGTGTAACCCGGGGGCCCAGTGAGATCAGACAGTGTGTAACCCGGGGGCCCAGTGAGATCAGAAAGTGTGTAACCCGGGGGCCCAGTGAGATCAGACAGTGTGTAACCCGGGGGCCCAGTGAGATCAGACAGTGTGTAACCCGGGGGCCCAGTGAGATCAGACAGTGTGTAACCCGGGGGTGGGCCCAGTGAGATCAGACAGTTGGTAACCCGGGGGCCAGTGAGATCAGACAGTGTGTAACCCGGGGGCCAGTGAGATCAGACAGTGTGTAACCCGGGGGCCAGTGAGATCAGACAGTGTGTAACCCGGGGGCCAGTGAGATCAGACAGTGTGTAACCCGGGGGCCCAGTGAGATCAGACAGTGTGTAACCCGGGGGCCCAGTGAGATCAGACAGTGTGTAACCCGGGGGAGGGCCCAGTGAGATCAGACAGTGCGTAACCCGAGGGCCCAGTGAGATCAGACAGTGTGTAACCCGGGGGCCAGTGAGATCAGACAGTGTGTAACCCGGGGGCCAGTGAGATCAGACAGTGTGTAACCCGGGGGCCCAGTGAGATCAGACAGTGTGTAACCCGGGGGCGCAATGAGATCAGACAGTGTGTAACCAGGGGGTGGGCACAGTGAGATCAGACAGTGTGTAACCCGGGGGCCCAGTGAGATCAGACAGTGTGTAACCAGGGGGTGGGCACAGTGAGATCAGACAGTGTGTAACCCGGGGCACAGTGAGATCAGACAGTGTGTAACCCGGGGCACAGTGAGATCAGACAGTGTGTAACCCGGGGGCCAGTGAGATCAGACAGTGTGTAACCCGGGGGCCAGTGAGATCAGACAGTGTGTAACCCGGGGGCCCAGTGAGATCAGACAGTGTGTAACCCTGGGGTGGGCCGAGTGAGATCAGACAGTGTGTAACCCGGGGGTGGGCCCAGTGAGATCAGACAGTGTAACCCGGGGGCCAGTGAGATCAGACAGTGTGCAACCCGGGGGCCCAGTGAGATCAGACAGTGTGTAACCCGGGGGTGGGCCCAGTGAGATCAGACAGTGTGTAACCCGGGGGCCCAGTGAGATCAGACAGTGTGTAACCCCGGGGTGGGCCCAGTGAGATCAGACAGTGTAACCCGGGGGCCAGTGAGATCAGACAGTGTGTAACCCGGGGGCCCAGTGAGATCAGACAGTGTGTAACCCGGGGGCCCAGTCAGATCAGACAGTGTGTAAACCGGGGGTGGGCCCAGTGAGATCAGACAGTGTGTAACCCGGGGGCCCAGTGAGATCAGACAGTGTGTAACCCGGGGGTGGGCCCAGTGAGATCAGACAGTGTGTAACCCGGGGGTGGGCCCAGTGAGATCAGACAGTGTGTAACCCGGGGGTGGGCCCAGTGAGATCAGACAGTGTGTAACCCGGGGGCCCAGTGAGATCAGACAGTGTGTAACCCGGGGGCCCAGTCAGATCAGACAGTGTGTAACCCGGGGGCCCAGTGAGATCAGACAGTGTGTAACCTGCGGGCCCAGTGAGATCAGACAGTGCGTAAACCGGGGGTGGGCCCAGTGAGATCAGACAGTGTGTAACCCGGGGGCCCAGTGAGATCAGACAGTGTGCAACCCGGGGGCCCAGTGAGATCAGACAGTGTGTGACCCGGGGGTGGGCCCAGTGAGATCAGACAGTGTGTAACCCGGGGGTGGGCCCAGTGAGATCGGACCGTGTGTAACCCGGGGGCCAGTGAGATCAGACAGTGTGTAACCCGGGGGTGGGCCCAGTGAGATCACACAGTGTGTAACCCGGGGGTGGGCCCAGTGAGATCAGACAGTGTGTAACCCGGGGGCCCAGTGAGATCAGACAGTGTGTAACACGGGGGCCCAGTGAGATCAGACAGTGTGTAACCCGGGGGCCCAGTGAGATCAGACAGTGTGTGACCCGGGGTGGGCCCAGTGAGATCGGACAGTGTGTAACCCGGGGGCCAGTGAGATCAGACAGTGTGTAACCCGGGGGCCCAGAGAGATCAGACAGTGTGTAACCCAGGGGCCCAGTGAGATCAGACAGTGTGTAACCCGGGGGCCCAGTGAGATCAGACAGTGTGTAACCCAGGGGCCCAGTGAGATCAGACAGTGTGTAACCCGGGGGCCCAGTGAGATCAGACAGTGTGTAACCCGGGGGTGAGCCCAGTGAGATCAGACAGTGTGTAACCCGGGGGCCCAGTGCGATCAGACAGTGTGTAACCCGGGGTGGGCCCAGTGAGATCAGACAGTGTGTAACCCGGGGGTGGGCCCAGTGAGATCATACAGTGTGTAACCCGTGGCCCAGTGCGATCAGACAGTGTGTAACCCGGGGGCCCAGTGAGATCAGACAGTGTGTAACCCAGGGGCCCAGTGAGATCAGACAGTGTGTAACCCGGGGGCCCAGTGAGATCAGACAGTGTGTAACCCGGGGGTGGGCCCAGTGAGATCAGACAGTGTGTAACCCGGGGGCCCAGTGAGATCAGGCAGTGTGTAACCCAGGGGCCCAGTGAGATCAGACAGTGTGTAACCCGGGGGTGGGCCCAGTGAGATCAGACAGTGTGTAACCCAGGGGCCCAGTGAGATCAGACAGTGTGTAACCCGGGGGCCCAGTGAGATCAGACAGTGTGTAACCCGGGGGCCCAGTGAGATCAGACAGTGTGTAACCCAGGGGCCCAGTGAGATCAGACAGTGTGTAACCCGGGGGCCAGTGCGATCAGACAGTGTGTAAACCGGGGGCCCAGTGAGATCAGACAGTGTGTAACCCGGGGGCCCAGTGAGATCAGACAGTGTGTAACCCGGGGGCCCAGTGAGATCAGACAGTGTGTAACCCGGGGGCCCAGTGAGATCAGACAGTGTGTAACCCGGGGGCCCAGTGAGATCAGACAGTGTGTAACCCGGGGGTGGGCCCAGTGAGATCAGACAGTGCGTAAGCCGAGGGCCCAGTGAGATCAGACAGTGTGTAACCCGGGGGCCAGTGAGATCAGACAGTGTGTAACCCGGGGGCCCAGTGAGATCAGACAGTGTGTAACCCGAGGCCCCAGTGAGATCAGACAGTGTGTAACCCGGGGGCCAGTGAGATCAGACAGTGTGTAACCCGGGGGCCAGTGAGATCAGACAGTGTGTAACCCGGGGGCCCAGTGAGATCAGACAGTGTGTAACCCGGGGGCCCAGTGAGATCAGACAGTGTGTAACCAGGGGGCCCAGTGAGATCAGACAGTGTGTAACCCGGGGGCCAGTGAGATCAGACAGTGTGTAACCCGGGGGTGGGCCCAGTGAGATCAGACAGTGTGTAACCCAGGGGCCCAGTGAGATCAGACAGTGTGTAACCTGGGGGTGGGCTCAGTGAGATCAGACAGTGTGTAACCCAGGGGCCCAGTGAGATCAGACAGTGTGTAACCCGGGGGCCCAGTGAGATCAGACAGTGTGTAACCCGGGGGCCCAGTGAGATCAGACAGTGTGTAACCCGGGGGCCAGTGAGATCAGACAGTGTGTAACCCGGGGGTGGGCCCAGTGAGATCAGACAGTGTGTAACCCAGGGGCCCAGTGAGATCAGACAGTGTGTAACCCGGGGGTGGGCCCAGTGAGATCAGACAGTGTGTAACCCAGGGGCCCAGTGAGATCAGACAGTGTGTAACCCGGGGGTGGGCCCAGTGAGATCAGACAGTGTGTAACCCGGGGGTGGGCCCAGTGAGATCAGACAGTGTGTAACCCGGGGGCCCAGTGAGATCAGACAGTGTGTAACCCGGGGGCCCAGTGGATCAGACAGTGTGTAACCCGGGAGCCCAGTGAGATCAGACAGTGTGTAACCCGGGGGCCAGTGAGATCAGACAGTGTGTAACCCGGGGGCCCAGTGAGATTAGACAGTGTGTAACCCGGGGGCCCAGTGGATCAGACAGTGTGTAACCCGGGGGCCCAGTGAGATCAGACAGTGTGTAACCCGGGGGTGGGCCCAGTGAGATCAGACAGTGTGTAACCCGGGGGGCCCAGTGAGATCAGACAGTGTGTAACCCGGGGGCCAGTGAGATCAGACAATGTGTAACCCGGGGGCCCAGTGAGATCAGACAGTGTGTAACCCGGGGGCCCAGTGGATCAGACAGTGTGTAACCCGGGGGCCCAGTGAGATCAGACAGTGTGTAACCCGGGGGCCCAGTGAGATCAGACAGTGTGTAACCCGGGGGCCCAGTGAGATCAGACAGTGTGTAACCCGGGGGCCAGTGAGATCAGACAGTGTGTAACCCGGGGGCCCAGTGAGATCAGACAGTGTGTAACCCGGGGGCCCAGTGAGATCAGAAAGTGTGTAACCCGGGGGCCCAGTGAGATCAGACAGTGTGTAACCCGGGGGCCCAGTGAGATCAGACAGTGTGTAACCCGGGGGCCCAGTGAGATCAGACAGTGTGTAACCCGGGGGTGGGCCCAGTGAGATCAGACAGTTGGTAACCCGGGGGCCAGTGAGATCAGACAGTGTGTAACCCGGGGGCCAGTGAGATCAGACAGTGTGTAACCCGGGGGCCAGTGAGATCAGACAGTGTGTAACCCGGGGGCCAGTGAGATCAGACAGTGTGTAACCCGGGGGCCCAGTGAGATCAGACAGTGTGTAACCCGGGGGCCCAGTGAGATCAGACAGTGTGTAACCCGGGGGAGGGCCCAGTGAGATCAGACAGTGCGTAACCCGAGGGCCCAGTGAGATCAGACAGTGTGTAACCCGGGGGCCAGTGAGATCAGACAGTGTGTAACCCGGGGGCCAGTGAGATCAGACAGTGTGTAACCCGGGGGCCCAGTGAGATCAGACAGTGTGTAACCCGGGGGCGCAATGAGATCAGACAGTGTGTAACCAGGGGGTGGGCACAGTGAGATCAGACAGTGTGTAACCCGGGGGCCCAGTGAGATCAGACAGTGTGTAACCAGGGGGTGGGCACAGTGAGATCAGACAGTGTGTAACCCGGGGCACAGTGAGATCAGACAGTGTGTAACCCGGGGCACAGTGAGATCAGACAGTGTGTAACCCGGGGGCCAGTGAGATCAGACAGTGTGTAACCCGGGGGCCAGTGAGATCAGACAGTGTGTAACCCGGGGGCCCAGTGAGATCAGACAGTGTGTAACCCTGGGGTGGGCCGAGTGAGATCAGACAGTGTGTAACCCGGGGGTGGGCCCAGTGAGATCAGACAGTGTAACCCGGGGGCCAGTGAGATCAGACAGTGTGCAACCCGGGGGCCCAGTGAGATCAGACAGTGTGTAACCCGGGGGTGGGCCCAGTGAGATCAGACAGTGTGTAACCCGGGGGCCCAGTGAGATCAGACAGTGTGTAACCCCGGGGTGGGCCCAGTGAGATCAGACAGTGTAACCCGGGGGCCAGTGAGATCAGACAGTGTGTAACCCGGGGGCCCAGTGAGATCAGACAGTGTGTAACCCGGGGGCCCAGTCAGATCAGACAGTGTGTAAACCGGGGGTGGGCCCAGTGAGATCAGACAGTGTGTAACCCGGGGGCCCAGTGAGATCAGACAGTGTGTAACCCGGGGGTGGGCCCAGTGAGATCAGACAGTGTGTAACCCGGGGGTGGGCCCAGTGAGATCAGACAGTGTGTAACCCGGGGGTGGGCCCAGTGAGATCAGACAGTGTGTAACCCGGGGGCCCAGTGAGATCAGACAGTGTGTAACCCGGGGGCCCAGTCAGATCAGACAGTGTGTAACCCGGGGGCCCAGTGAGATCAGACAGTGTGTAACCTGCGGGCCCAGTGAGATCAGACAGTGTGTAAACCGGGGGTGGGCCCAGTGAGATCAGACAGTGTGTAACCCGGGGGCCCAGTGAGATCAGACAGTGTGCAACCCGGGGGCCCAGTGAGATCAGACAGTGTGTGACCCGGGGGTGGGCCCAGTGAGATCAGACAGTGTGTAACCCGGGGGTGGGCCCAGTGAGATCGGACCGTGTGTAACCCGGGGGCCAGTGAGATCAGACAGTGTGTAACCCGGGGGTGGGCCCAGTGAGATCACACAGTGTGTAACCCGGGGGTGGGCCCAGTGAGATCAGACAGTGTGTAACCCGGGGGCCCAGTGAGATCAGACAGTGTGTAACACGGGGGCCCAGTGAGATCAGACAGTGTGTAACCCGGGGGCCCAGTGAGATCAGACAGTGTGTGACCCGGGGTGGGCCCAGTGAGATCGGACAGTGTGTAACCCGGGGGCCAGTGAGATCAGACAGTGTGTAACCCGGGGGCCCAGAGAGATCAGACAGTGTGTAACCCAGGGGCCCAGTGAGATCAGACAGTGTGTAACCCGGGGGCCCAGTGAGATCAGACAGTGTGTAACCCAGGGGCCCAGTGAGATCAGACAGTGTGTAACCCGGGGGCCCAGTGAGATCAGACAGTGTGTAACCCGGGGGTGAGCCCAGTGAGATCAGACAGTGTGTAACCCGGGGGCCCAGTGCGATCAGACAGTGTGTAACCCGGGGTGGGCCCAGTGAGATCAGACAGTGTGTAACCCGGGGGTGGGCCCAGTGAGATCATACAGTGTGTAACCCGTGGCCCAGTGCGATCAGACAGTGTGTAACCCGGGGGCCCAGTGAGATCAGACAGTGTGTAACCCAGGGGCCCAGTGAGATCAGACAGTGTGTAACCCGGGGGCCCAGTGAGATCAGACAGTGTGTAACCCGGGGGTGGGCCCAGTGAGATCAGACAGTGTGTAACCCGGGGGCCCAGTGAGATCAGGCAGTGTGTAACCCAGGGGCCCAGTGAGATCAGACAGTGTGTAACCCGGGGGTGGGCCCAGTGAGATCAGACAGTGTGTAACCCAGGGGCCCAGTGAGATCAGACAGTGTGTAACCCGGGGGCCCAGTGAGATCAGACAGTGTGTAACCCGGGGGCCCAGTGAGATCAGACAGTGTGTAACCCGGGGGCCCAGTGAGATCAGACAGTGTGTAACCCGGGGGCCAGTGCGATCAGACAGTGTGTAACCCGGGGGCCCAGTGAGATCAGACAGTGTGTAACCCGGGGGCCCAGTGAGATCAGACAGTGTGTAACCCGGGGGCCCAGTGAGATCAGACAGTGTGTAACCCGGGGGCCCAGTGAGATCAGACAGTGTGTAACCCGGGGGTGGGCCCAGTGAGATCAGACAGTGCGTAAGCCGAGGGCCCAGTGAGATCAGACAGTGTGTAACCCGGGGGCCAGTGAGATCAGACAGTGTGTAACCCGGGGGCCCAGTGAGATCAGACAGTGTGTAACCCGAGGCCCCAGTGAGATCAGACAGTGTGTAACCCGGGGGCCAGTGAGATCAGACAGTGTGTAACCCGGGGGCCAGTGAGATCAGACAGTGTGTAACCCGGGGGCCCAGTGAGATCAGACAGTGTGTAACCCGGGGGCCCAGTGAGATCAGACAGTGTGTAACCAGGGGGTGGGCACAGTGAGATCAGACAGTGTGTAACCCGGGGGCCCAGTGAGATCAGACAGTGTGTAACCAGGGGGTGGGCACAGTGAGATCAGACAGTGTGTAACCCGGGGCACAGTGAGATCAGACAGTGTGTAACCCGGGGCACAGTGAGATCAGACAGTGTGTAACCCGGGGGCCAGTGAGATCAGACAATGTGTAACCCAGGGGCCCAGTGAGATCAGACAGTGTGTAACCCGGGGGTGGGCCCAGTGAGATCAGACTGTGTGTAACCCAGGGGCCCAGTGAGATCAGACAGTGTGTAACCCGGGGGTGGGCCCAGTGAGATCAGACAGTGTGTAACCCGGGGGTGGGCCCAGTGAGATCAGACAGTGTGTAACCCGGGGGCCCAGTGAGATCAGACAGTGTGTAACCCGGGGGCCCAGTGAGATCAGACAGTGTGTAACCCGGGGGCCAGTGAGATCAGACAGTGTGTAACCCGGGGGTGGGCCCAGTGAGATCAGACAGTGTGTAACCCAGGGGCCCAGTGAGATCAGACAGTGTGTAACCCGGGGGTGGGCCCAGTGAGATCAGACAGTGTGTAACCCAGGGGCCCAGTGAGATCAGACAGTGTGTAACCCGGGGGTGGGCCCAGTGAGATCAGACAGTGTGTAACCCGGGGGTGGGCCCAGTGAGATCAGACAGTGTGTAACCCGGGGGCCCAGTGAGATCAGACAGTGTGTAACCCGGGGGCCCAGTGAGATCAGACAGTGTGTAACCCGGGGGCCCAGTGAGATCAGACAGTGTGTGACCCGGGGGTGGGCCCAGTGAGATCGGACAGTGTGTAACCCGGGGGCCAGTGAGATCAGACAGTGTGTAACCCTGGGGCCCAGTGAGATCAGACAGTGTGTAACCCAGGGGCCCAGTGAGATCAGACAGTGTGTAACCCGGGGGCCCAGTGAGATCAGACAGTGTGTAACCCAGGGGCCCAGTGAGATCAGACAGTGTGTAACCTGGGGGCCCAGTGAGATCAGACAGTGTGTAACCCGGGGGTGAGCCCAGTGAGATGAGACAGTGTGTAACCCGGGGGCCCAGTGCGATCAGACAGTGTGTAACCCGGGGGTGGGCCCAGTGAGATCAGACAGTGTGTAACCCGGGGGTGGGCTCAGTGAGATCATACAGTGTGTAACCCGTGGCCCAGTGCGATCAGACAGTGTGTAACCCGGGGGCCCAGTGAGATCAGACAGTGTGTAACCCAGGGGCCCAGTGAGATCAGACAGTGTGTAACACGGGGGCCCAGTGAGATCAGACAGTGTGTAACCCGGGGGCCCAGTGAGATCAGACAGTGTGTAACCCGGGGGTGGGCCCAGTGAGATCAGACAGTGTGTAACCCGGGGGCCCAGTGAGATCAGACAGTGTGTAACCCAGGGGCCCAGTGAGATCAGACAGTGTGTAACCCGGGGGTGGGCCCAGTGAGATCAGACAGTGTGTAATCCAGGGGCCCAGTGAGATCAGACAGTGTGTAACCCACGGACCCAGTGAGATCACACAGTGTGTAACCCGGGGGTGGGCCCAGTGAGATCAGACAGTGTGTAACCCGGGGGCCCAGTGAGATCAGACAGTGTGTAACCCGGGGGTGGGCCCAGTGAGATCAGACAGTGTGTAAACCGGGGGCCCAGTGAGATCAGACAGTGTGTGACCCGGGGGCCCAGTGAGATCAGACAGTGTGTAACCCGGGGGTGGGCCCAGTGAGATCAGACAGTGTGTGACCCGGGGGTGGGCCCAGTGAGATCGGACAGTGTGTAACCCGGGGGCCAGTGAGATCAGACAGTGTGTAACCCGGGGGTGGGCTCAGTGAGATCATACAGTGTGTAACCCGTGGCCCAGTGCGATCAGACAGTGTGTAACCCGGGGGCCCAGTGAGATCAGACAGTGTGTAACCCAGGGGCCCAGTGAGATCAGACAGTGTGTAACACGGGGGCCCAGTGAGATCAGACAGTGTGTAACCCGGGGGCCCAGTGAGATCAGACAGTGTGTAACCCGGGGGTGGGCCCAGTGAGATCAGACAGTGTGTAACCCGGGGGCCCAGTGAGATCAGACAGTGTGTAACCCAGGGGCCCAGTGAGATCAGACAGTGTGTAACACGGAGGTGGGCCCAGTGAGATCAGACAGTGTGTAACCCAGGGGCCCAGTGAGATCAGACAGTGTGTAACCCACGGGCCCAGTGAGATCAGACAGTGTGTAACCCGGGGGTGGGCCCAGTGAGATCAGACAGTGTGTAACCCGGGGGCCCAGTGAGATCAGACAGTGTGTAACCCGGGGGTGGGCCCAGTGAGATCAGACAGTGTGTAAACCGGGGGCCCAGTGAGATCAGACAGTGTGTAACCCGGGGGCCCAGTGAGATCAGACAGTGTGTAACCCGGGGGCCCAGTGAGATCAGACAGTGTGTAACCCGGGGGTGGGCCCAGTGAGATCAGACAGTGTGTAACCCGGGGGTGGGCCCAGTGAGATCAGACAGTGTGTAACCCAGGGACCGAGTGAGATCAGACAGTGTGTAACCTGGGGGTGGGCTCAGTGAGATCAGACAGTGTGTAACCCAGGGGCCCAGTGAGATCAGACCGTGTGTAACCCGGGGGTGGGCCCAGTGAGATCAGACAGTGTGTAACCCGGGGGCCCAGTGGATCAGACAGTGTGTAACCCGGGGGCCCAGTGAGATCAGACAGTGTGCAACCCGGGGGTGGGCCCAGTGAGATCAGACAGTGTGTAACCCGGGGGGCCCAGTGAGATCAGACAGTGTGTAACCCGGGGGCCAGTGAGATCAGACAGTGTGTAACCCGGGGGCCCAGTGAGACAGACAGTGTGTAACCCGGGGGTGGGCCCAGTGAGATCAGACAGTGTGTAACCCGGGGGCCCAGTGAGATCAGACAGTGTGTAACCCAGGGGCCCAGTGAGATCAGACAGTGTGTAACCCAGGGGTGGGCCCAGTGAGATCAGACAGTGTGTAACCCAGGGGCCCAGTGAGATCAGACAGTGTGTAACCCGGGGGTGGGCCCAGTGAGATCAGACAGTGTGTAACCCGTGGGTGGGCCCAGTGAGATCAGACAGTGTGTAAACCGGGGGCCCAGTGAGATCAGACAGTGTGTAACCCGGGGGCCCAGTGAGATCAGACAGTGTGTAACCCGGGGGCCAGTGAGATCAGACAGTGTGTAACCCGGGGGTGGGCCCAGTGAGATCAGACAGTGTGTAACCCAGGGGCCCAGTGAGATCAGACAGTGTGTAACCCGGGGGTGGGCCCAGTGAGATCAGACTGTGTGTAACCCAGGGGCCCAGTGAGATCAGACAGTGTGTAACCCGGGGGTGGGCCCAGTGAGATCAGACAGTGTGTAACCCGGGGGTGGGCCCAGTGAGATCAGACAGTGTGTAACCCGGGGGCCCAGTGAGATCAGACAGTGTGTAACCCGGGGGCCCAGTGGATCAGACAGTGTGTAACCCGGGAGCCCAGTGAGATCAGACAGTGTGTAACCCGGGGGCCAGTGAGATCAGACAGTGTGTAACCCGGGGGCCCAGTGAGATCAGACAGTGTGTAACCCGGGGGCCCAGTGGATCAGACAGTGTGTAACCCGGGGGCCCAGTGAGATCAGACAGTGTGTAACCCGGGGGTGGGCCCAGTGAGATCAGACAGTGTGTAACCCGGGGGGCCCAGTGAGATCAGACAGTGTGTAACCCGGGGGCCAGTGAGATCAGACAATGTGTAACCCGGGGGCCCAGTGAGATCAGACAGTGTGTAACCCGGGGGCCCAGTGGATCAGACAGTGTGTAACCCGGGGGCCCAGTGAGATCAGACAGTGTGTAACCCGGGGGCCCAGTGAGATCAGACAGTGTGTAACCCGGGGGCCCAGTGAGATCAGACAGTGTGTAACCCGGGGGCCAGTGAGATCAGACAGTGTGTAACCCGGGGGCCCAGTGAGATCAGACAGTGTGTAACCCGGGGGCCCAGTGAGATCAGAAAGTGTGTAACCCGGGGGCCCAGTGAGATCAGACAGTGTGTAACCCGGGGGCCCAGTGAGATCAGACAGTGTGTAACCCGGGGGCCCAGTGAGATCAGACAGTGTGTAACCCGGGGGTGGGCCCAGTGAGATCAGACAGTGTGTAACCCGGGGGCCAGTGAGATCAGACAGTGTGTAACCCGGGGGCCAGTGAGATCAGACAGTGTGTAACCCGGGGGCCAGTGAGATCAGACAGTGTGTAACCCGGGGGCCAGTGAGATCAGACAGTGTGTAACCCGGGGGCCCAGTGAGATCAGACAGTGTGTAACCCGGGGGCCCAGTGAGATCTGACAGTGTGTAACCCGGGGGAGGGCCCAGTGAGGTCAGACAGTGTGTAACCCGAGGGCCCAGTGAGATCAGACAGTGTGTAACCCGGGGGCCAGTGAGATCAGACAGTGTGTAACCCGGGGGCCAGTGAGATCAGACAGTGTGTAACCCGGGGGCCCAGTGAGATCAGACAGTGTGTAACCCGGGGGCGCAATGAGATCAGACAGTGTGTAACCAGGGGGTGGGCACAGTGAGATCAGACAGTGTGTAACCCGGGGGCCCAGTGAGATCAGACAGTGTGTAACCAGGGGGTGGGCACAGTGAGATCAGACAGTGTGTAACCCGGGGCACAGTGAGATCAGACAGTGTGTAACCCGGGGCACAGTGAGATCAGACAGTGTGTAACCCGGGGGCCAGTGAGATCAGACAGTGTGTAACCCGGGGGCCAGTGAGATCAGACAGTGTGTAACCCGGGGGCCCAGTGAGATCAGACAGTGTGTAACCCTGGGGTGGGCCGAGTGAGATCAGACAGTGTGTAACCCGGGGGTGGGCCCAGTGAGATCTGACAGTGTAACCCGGGGGCCAGTGAGATCAGACAGTGTGCAACCCGGGGGCCCAGTGAGATCAGACAGTGTGTAACCCGGGGGTGGGCCCAGTGAGATCAGACAGTGTGTAACCCGGGGGCCCAGTGAGATCAGACAGTGTGTAACCCCGGGGTGGGCCCAGTGAGATCAGACAGTGTAACCCGGGGGCCAGTGAGATCAGACAGTGTGTAACCCGGGGGCCCAGTGAGATCAGACAGTGTGTAACCCGGGGGCCCAGTCAGATCAGACAGTGTGTAACCCGGGGGTGGGCCCAGTGAGATCAGACAGTGTGTAACCCGGGGGCACAGTGAGATCAGACAGTGTGTAACCCGGGGGTGGGCCCAGTGAGATCAGACAGTGTGTAACCCGGGGGTGGGCCCAGTGAGATCAGACAGTGTGTAACCCGGGGGTGGGCCCAGTGAGATCAGACAGTGTGTAACCCGGGGGCCCAGTGAGATCAGACAGTGCCCAGTGAGATCAGACAGTGTGTAACCCGGGGGCCCAGTGAGATCAGACAGTGTGTAACCCGCGGGCCCAGTGAGATCAGACAGTGTGTAAACCGGGGGTGGGCCCAGTGAGATCAGACAGTGTGTAACCCGGGGGCCCAGTGAGATCAGACAGTGTGCAACCCGGGGGCCCAGTGAGATCAGACAGTGTGTGACCCGGGGGTGGGCCCAGTGAGATCAGACAGTATGTAACCCGGGGGTGGGCCCAGTGAGATCGGACCGTGTGTAACCCGGGGGCCAGTGAGATCAGACAGTGTGTAACCCGTGGGTGGGCCCAGTGAGATCACACAGTGTGTAACCCGGGGGTGGGCCCAGTGAGATCAGACAGTGTGTAACCCGGGGGCCCAGTGAGATCAGACAGTGTGTAACACGGGGGCCCAGTGAGATCAGACAGTGTGTAACCCGGGGGCCCAGTGAGATCAGACAGTGTGTGACCCGGGGTGGGCCCAGTGAGATCGGACAGTGTGTAACCCGGGGGCCAGTGAGATCAGACAGTGTGTAACCCGGGGGCCCAGAGAGATCAGACAGTGTGTAACCCAGGGGCCCAGTGAGATCAGACAGTGTGTAACCCGGGGGCCCAGTGAGATCAGACAGTGTGTAACCCAGGGGCCCAGTGAGATCAGACAGTGTGTAACCCGGGGGCCCAGTGAGATCAGACAGTGTGTAACCCGGGGGTGAGCCCAGTGAGATCAGACAGTGTGTAACCCGGGGGCCCAGTGCGATCAGACAGTGTGTAACCCGGGGGTGGGCCCAGTGAGATCATACAGTGTGTAACCCGTGGCCCAGTGCGATCAGACAGTGTGTAACCCGGGGGCCCAGTGAGATCAGACAGTGTGTAACCCAGGGGCTCAGTGAGATCAGACAGTGTGTAACCCGGGGGCCCAGTGAGATCAGACAGTGTGTAACCCGGGGGTGGGCCCAGTGAGATCAGACAGTGTGTAACCCGGGGGTGGGCCCAGTGAGATCAGACAGTGTGTAACCCGGGGGCCCAGTGAGATCAGGCAGTGTGTAACCTAGGGGCCCAGTGAGATCAGACAGTGTGTAACCCGGGGGTGGGCCCAGTGAGATCAGACAGTGTGTAACCCAGGGGCCCAGTGAGATCAGACAGTGTGTAACCCGGGGGCCCAGTGAGATCAGACAGTGTGTAACCCGGGGGCCCAGTGAGATCAGACAGTGTGTAACCCGGGGGCCCAGTGAGATCAGACAGTGTGTAACCCGGGGGCCCAGTGAGATCAGACAGTGTGTAACCCGGGGGCCCAGTGAGATCAGACAGTGTGTAACCCGGGGGCCCAGTGAGATCAGACAGTGTGTAACCCGGGGGCCCAGTGAGATCAGACAGTGTGTAACCCGGGGGCCCAGTGAGATCAGACAGTGTGTAACCCGGGGGCCCAGTGAGATCAGACAGTGTGTAACCCGGGGGTGGGCCCAGTGAGATCAGACAGTGCGTAAGCCGAGGGCCCAGTGAGATCAGACAATGTGTAACCCGGGGGCCAGTGAGATCAGACAGTGTGTAACCCGGGGGCCCAGTGAGATCAGACAGTGTGTAACCCGAGGGCCCAGTGAGATCAGACAGTGTGTAACCCGGGGGCCAGTGAGATCAGACAGTGTGTAACCCGGGGGCCAGTGAGATCAGACAGTGTGTAACCCGGGGGCCCAGTGAGATCAGACAGTGTGTAACCCGGGGGCCCAGTGAGATCAGACAGTGTGTAACCAGGGGGTGGGCACAGTGAGATCAGACAGTGTGTAACCCGGGGGCCCAGTGAGATCAGACAGTGTGTAACCAGGGGGTGGGCACAGTGAGATCAGACAGTGTGTAACCCGGGGCACAGTGAGATCAGACAGTGTGTAACCCGGGGCACAGTGAGATCAGACAGTGTGTAACCCGGGGGCCAGTGAGATCAGACAATGTGTAACCCGGGGGCCAGTGAGATCAGACAGTGTGTAACCCGGGGGCCCAGTGAGATCAGACAGTGTGTAACCCGGGGGCCCAGTGAGATCAGACAGTGTGCAACCCGGGGGCCCAGTGAGATCAGACAGTGTGTAACCCGGGGGTGGGCCCAGTGAGATCAGACAGTGTGTAACCCGGGTGTGGGCCCAGTGAGATCAGACAGTGTGTAACCCGGGGGCCCAGTGAGATCAGACAGTGTGTAACCCGGGGGCCCAGTGAGATCAGACAGTGTGTAACCCGGGGGCCAGTGAGATCAGACAGTGTGTAACCCGGGGGTGGGCCCAGTGAGATCAGACAGTGTGTAACCCAGGGGCCCAGTGAGATCAGACAGTGTGTAACCCGGGGGTGGGCCCAGTGAGATCAGACAGTGTGTAACCCAGGGGCCCAGTGAGATCAGACAGTGTGTAACCCGGGGGTGGGCCCAGTGAGATCAGACAGTGTGTAACCCGGGGGTGGGCCCAGTGAGATCAGACAGTGTGTAACCCCGGGGCCCAGTGAGATCAGACAGTGTGTAACCCGGGGGCCCAGTGAGATCAGACAGTGTGTAACCCGGGGGCCCAGTGAGATCAGACAGTGTGTAACCCGGGGGCCAGTGAGATCAGACAGTGTGTAACCCGGGGGCCCAGTGGATCAGACAGTGTGTAACCCGGGAGCCCAGTGAGATCAGACAGTGTGTAACCCGGGGGCCAGTGAGATCAGACAGTGTGTAACCCGGGGGCCCAGTGAGATCAGACAGTGTGTAACCCGGGGGCCCAGTGGATCAGACAGTGTGTAACCCGGGGGCCCAGTGAGATCAGACAGTGTGTAACCCGGGGGTGGGCCCAGTGAGATCAGACAGTGTGTAACCCGGGGGGCCCAGTGAGATCAGACAGTGTGTAACCCGGGGGCCAGTGAGATCAGACAATGTGTAACCCGGGGGCCCAGTGAGATCAGACAGTGTGTAACCCGGGGGCCCAGTGGATCAGACAGTGTGTAACCCGGGGGCCCAGTGAGATCAGACAGTGTGTAACCCGCGGGCCCAGTGAGATCAGACAGTGTGTAACCCGGGGGCCCAGTGAGATCAGACAGTGTGTAACCCGGGGGCCAGTGAGATCAGACAGTGTGTAACCCGGGGGCCCAGTGAGATCAGACAGTGTGTAACCCGGGGGCCCAGTGAGATCAGAAAGTGTGTAACCCGGGGGCCCAGTGAGATCAGACAGTGTGTAACCCGGGGGCCCAGTGAGATCAGACAGTGTGTAACCCGGGGGCCCAGTGAGATCAGACAGTGTGTAACCCGGGGGTGGGCCCAGTGAGATCAGACAGTGTGTAACCCGGGGGCCAGTGCGATCAGACAGTGTGTAACCCGGGGGCCAGTGAGATCAGACAGTGTGTGACCCGGGGGCCAGTGAGATCAGACAGTGTGTAACCCGGGGGCCAGTGAGATCAGACAGTGTGTAACCCGGGGGCCCAGTGAGATCAGACAGTGTGTAACCCGGGGGCCCAGTGAGATCAGACAGTGTGTAACCCGGGGGAGGGCTCAGTGAGATCAGACAGTGTGTAACCCGAGGGCCCAGTGAGATCAGACAGTGTGTAACCCGGGGGCCAGTGAGATCAGACAGTGTGTAACCCGGGGGCCAGTGAGATCAGACAGTCTGTAACCCGGGGGCCCAGTGAGATCAGACAGTGTGTAACCCGGGGGCGCACTGAGATCAGACAGTGTGTAACCAGGGGGTGGGCACAGTGAGATCAGACAGTGTGTAACCCGGGGGCCCAGTGAGATCAGACAGTGTGTAACCAGGGGGTGGGCACAGTGAGATCAGACAGTGTGTAACCCGGGGCACAGTGAGATCAGACAGTGTGTAACCCGGGGCACAGTGAGATCAGACAGTGTGTAACCCGGGGGCCAGTGAGATCAGACAGTGTGTAACCCGGGGGCCAGTGAGATCAGACAGTGTGTAACCCGGGGGCCCAGTGAGATCAGACAGTGTGTAACCCTGGGGTGGGCCGAGTGAGATCAGACAGTGTGTAACCCGGGGGTGGGCCCAGTGAGATCAGACAGTGTAACCCGGGGGCCAGTGAGATCAGACAGTGTGCAACCCGGGGGCCCAGTGAGATCAGACAGTGTGTAACCCGGGGGTGGGCCCAGTGAGATCAAACAGTGTGTAACCCGGGGGCCCAGTGAGATCAGACAGTGTGTAACCCCGGGGTGGGCCCAGTGAGATCAGACAGTGTAACCCGGGGGCCAGTGAGATCAGACAGTGTGTAACCCGGGGGCCCAGTGAGATCAGACAGTGTGTAACCCGGGGGTGGGCCCAGTGAGATCAGACAGTGTGTAACCCGGGGGTGGGCCCAGTGAGATCAGACAGTGTGTAACCCGGGGGCCCAGTGAGATCAGACAGTGTGTAACCCGGGGGCCCAGTGAGATCAGACAGTGTGTAACCCGCGGGCCCAGTGAGATCAGACAGTGTGTAAACCGGGGGTGGGCCCAGTGAGATCAGACAGTGTGTAACCCGGGGGCCCAGTGAGATCAGACAGTGTGCAACCCGGGGGCCCAGTGAGATCAGACAGTGTGTGACCCGGGGGTGGGCCCAGTGAGATCAGACAGTGTGTAACCCGGGGGTGGGCCCAGTGAGATCGGACCGTGTGTAACCCGGGGGCCAGTGAGATCAGACAGTGTGTAACCCGGGGGTGGGCCCAGTGAGATCACACAGTGTGTAACCCGGGGGTGGGCCCAGTGAGATCAGACAGTGTGCAACCCGGGGGCCCAGTGAGATCAGACAGTGTGTAACCCGGGGGCCCAGTGAGATCAGACAGTGTGTAACCCGGGGGCCCAGTGAGATCAGACAGTGTGTGACCCGGGGGTGGGCCCAGTGAGATCGGACAGTGTGTAACCCGGGGTCAGTGAGATCAGTCAGTGTGTAACCCGGGGGCCCAGAGAGATCAGACAGTGTGTAACCCAGGGGCCCAGTGAGATCAGACAGTGTGTAACCCGGGGGCCCAGTGAGAGCAGACAGTGTGTAACCCAGGGGCCCAGTGAGATCAGACAGTGTGTAACCCGGGGGCCCAGTGAGATCAGACAGTGTGTAACCCGGGGGTGAGCCCAGTGAGATCAGACAGTGTGTAACCCGGGGGCCCAGTGCGATCAGACAGTGTGTAACCCGGGGTGGGCCCAGTGAGATCAGACAATGTGTAACCCGGGGGTGGGCCCAGTGAGATCAGACAGTGTGTAACCCGGGGGTGGGCCCAGTGAGATCAGACAGTGTGTAACCCGGGGGCCCAGTGAGATCAGGCAGTGTGTAACCCAGGGGCCCAGTGGATCAGACAGTGTGTAACCCAGGGGCCCAGTGAGATCATACAGTGTGTAACCCGTGGCCCAGTGCGATCAGACAGTGTGTAACCCGGGGGCCCAGTGAGATCAGACAGTGTGTAACCCAGGGGCCCAGTGAGATCATACAGTGTGTAACCCGTGGCCCAGTGCGATCAGACAGTGTGTAACCCGGGGGCCCAGTGAGATCAGACAGTGTGTAACCCAGGGGCCCAGTGAGATCAGACAGTGTGTAACCCGGGGGCCCAGTGAGATCAGACAGTGTGTAACCCGGGGGTGGGCCCAGTGAGATCAGACAGTGTGTAACCCGGGGGTGGGCCCAGTGAGATCAGACAGTGTGTAACCCGGGGGCCCAGTGAGATCAGGCAGTGTGTAACCCAGGGGCCCAGTGAGATCAGACAGTGTGTAACCCGGGGGTGGGCCCAGTGAGATCAGACAGTGTGTAACCCAGGGGCCCAGTGAGATCAGAAAGTGTGTAACCCACGGGCCCAGTGACATCAGACAGTGTGTAACCCGGGGGTGGGCCCAGTGAGATCAGACAGTGTGTAACCCGGGGGCCCAGTGAGATCAGACAGTGTGTAACCCGGGGGTGGGCCCAGTGAGATCAGACAGTGTGTAACCCGGGGGCCCAGTGAGATCAGACAGTGTGTAACCCGGGGGCCCAGTGAGATCAGACAGTGTGTAACCCGGGGGCCCAGTGAGATCAGACAGTGTGTAACCCGGGGGTGGGCCCAGTGAGATCAGACAGTGTGTAACCCAGGGGCCCAGTGAGATCAGACAGTGTGTAACCCGGGGCTGGGCCCAGTGAGATCAGACAGTGTGTAACCCAGGGGCCCAGTGAGATCAGACAGTGTGTAACCCGGGGGTGGGCCCAGTGAGATCAGACAGTGTGTAACCCGGGGGTGGGCCCAGTGAGATCAGACAGTGTGTAACCCGGGGGCCCAGTGAGATCAGACAGTGTGTAACCCGGGGGCCCAGTGGATCAGACAGTGTGTAACCCGGGGGCCCAGTGAGATCAGACAGTATGTAACCCGGGGGCCCAGTGAGATCAGACAGTGTGTAACCCGGGGGCCCAGTCAGATCAGTGTGCAACCCGGGGGCCCAGTGAGATCAGACAGTGTGTAACCCGGGGGTGGGCCCAGTGAGATCAGACAGTGTGTAACCCGGGGGCCAGTGAGATCAGACAGTGTGTAACCCGGGGGCCCAGTGAGATCAGACAGTGTGTAACCCGGGGGCCCAGTGGATCAGACAGTGTGTAACCCGGGGGCCCAGTGAGATCAGACAGTGTGTAACCCGGGGGCCCAGTGAGATCAGACAGTGTGTAACCCGGGGGCCCAGTGAGATCAGACAGTGTGTAACCCGGGGGCCAGTGCGATCAGACAGTGTGTAAACCGGGGGCCCAGTGAGATCAGACAGTGTGTAACCCGGGGGCCCAGTGAGATCAGACAGTGTGTAACCCGGGGGCCCAGTGAGATCAGACAGTGTGTAACCCGGGGGCCCAGTGAGATCAGACAGTGTGTAACCCGGGGGCCCAGTGAGATCAGACAGTGTGTAACCCGGGGGTGGGCCCAGTGAGATCAGACAGTGCGTAACCCGAGGGCCCAGTGAGATCAGACAGTGTGTAACCCGGGGGCCAGTGAGATCAGACAGTGTGTAACCCGGGGGCCCAGTGAGATCAGACAGTGTGTAACCCGAGGGCCCAGTGAGATCAGACAGTGTGTAACCCGGGGGCCAGTGAGATCAGACAGTGTGTAACCCGGGGGCCAGTGAGATCAGACAGTGTGTCACCCGGGGGCCCAGTGAGATCAGACAGTGTGTAACCCGGGGGCCCAGTGAGATCAGACAGTGTGTAACCAGGGGGTGGGCACAGTGAGATCAGACAGTGTGTAACCCGGGGGCCCAGTGAGATCAGACAGTGTGTAACCAGGGGGTGGGCACAGTGAGATCAGACAGTGTGTAACCCGGGGGCACAGTGAGATCAGACAGTGTGTAACCCGGGGGCCAGTGAGATCAGACAATGTGTAACCCGGGGGCCAGTGAGATCAGACAGTGTGTAACCCGGGGGCCCAGTGAGATCAGACAGTTTGTAACCCGGGGCTCAGTGAGATCAGACAGTGTGTAACCCGGGGGTGGGCCCAGTGAGATCAGACAGTGTGTAACCCGGGGGCCCTGTGAGATCAGACAGTGTGTAACCCGGGGGTGTGCCCAGTGAGATCAGACAGTGTGTAACCCGGGGGCCAGTGAGATCAGACAGTGTGCAACCCGGGGGCCCAGTGAGATCAGACAGTGTGTAACCCGGGGGTGGGCCCAGTGAGATCAGACAGTGTGTAACCCGGGGGCCCAGAGAGATCAGACAGTGTGTAACCCAGGGGCCCAGTGAGATCAGACAGTGTGTAACCCGGGGGCCCAGTGAGAGCAGACAGTGTGTAACCCAGGGGCCCAGTGAGATCAGACAGTGTGTAACCCGGGGGCCCAGTGAGATCAGACAGTGTGTAACCCGGGGGTGAGCCCAGTGAGATCAGACAGTGTGTAACCCGGGGGCCCAGTGCGATCAGACAGTGTGTAACCCGGGGTGGGCCCAGTGAGATCAGACAGTGTGTAACCCGGGGGTGGGCCCAGTGAGATCATACAGTGTGTAACCCGTGGCCCAGTGCGATCAGACAGTGTGTAACCCGGGGGCCCAGTGAGATCAGACAGTGTGTAACCCAGGGGCCCAGTGAGATCAGACAGTGTGTAACCCGGGGGCCCAGTGAGATCAGACAGTGTGTAACCCGGGGGTGGGCCCAGTGAGATCAGACAGTGTGTAACCCGGGGGTGGGCCCAGTGAGATCAGACAGTGTGTAACCCGGGGGCCCAGTGAGATCAGGCAGTGTGTAACCCAGGGGCCCAGTGAGATCAGACAGTGTGTAACCCGGGGGTGGGCCCAGTGAGATCAGACAGTGTGTAACCCAGGGGCCCAGTGAGATCAGAAAGTGTGTAACCCACGGGCCCAGTGACATCAGACAGTGTGTAACCCGGGGGTGGGCCCAGTGAGATCAGACAGTGTGTAACCCGGGGGCCCAGTGAGATCAGACAGTGTGTAACCCGGGGGTGGGCCCAGTGAGATCAGACAGTGTGTAACCCGGGGGCCCAGTGAGATCAGACAGTGTGTAACCCGGGGGCCCAGTGAGATCAGACAGTGTGTAACCCGGGGGCCCAGTGAGATCAGACAGTGTGTAACCCGGGGGTGGGCCCAGTGAGATCAGACAGTGTGTAACCCAGGGGCCCAGTGAGATCAGACAGTGTGTAACCCGGGGGTGGGCCCAGTGAGATCAGACAGTGTGTAACCCAGGGGCCCAGTGAGATCAGACAGTGTGTAACCCGGGGGTGGGCCCAGTGAGATCAGACAGTGTGTAACCCGGGGGTGGGCCCAGTGAGATCAGACAGTGTGTAACCCGGGGGCCCAGTGAGATCAGACAGTGTGTAACCCGGGGGCCCAGTGGATCAGACAGTGTGTAACCCGGGGGCCCAGTGAGATCAGACAGTATGTAACCCGGGGGCCCAGTGAGATCAGACAGTGTGTAACCCGGGGGCCCAGTCAGATCAGTGTGCAACCCGGGGGCCCAGTGAGATCAGACAGTGTGTAACCCGGGGGTGGGCCCAGTGAGATCAGACAGTGTGTAACCCGGGGGCCAGTGAGATCAGACAGTGTGTAACCCGGGGGCCCAGTGAGATCAGACAGTGTGTAACCCGGGGGCCCAGTGGATCAGACAGTGTGTAACCCGGGGGCCCAGTGAGATCAGACAGTGTGTAACCCGGGGGCCCAGTGAGATCAGACAGTGTGTAACCCGGGGGCCCAGTGAGATCAGACAGTGTGTAACCCGGGGGCCAGTGCGATCAGACAGTGTGTAAACCGGGGGCCCAGTGAGATCAGACAGTGTGTAACCCGGGGGCCAGTGAGATCAGACAGTGTGCAACCCGGGGGCCCAGTGAGATCAGACAGTGTGTAACCCGGGGGTGGGCCCAGTGAGATCAGACAGTGTGTAACCCGGGGGCCCAGTGTGATCAGACAGTGTGTAACCTGGAGGGCCCAGTAAGATCAGACAGTGTGTAACCCGGGGGCCCAGTGAGATCAGACAATGTGTAACCCGGGGGCCCAGTGAGATCAGACAGTGTGTAACCCGGGGGCCCAGTGAGATCAGACAGTGTGTAACCCGGGGGCCCAGTGAGATCAGACAGTGTATAACCCGGGGGTGGGCCCAGTGAGATCAGACAGTGTGTAACCCGGGGGTGGGCCCAGTGAGATCAGACAGTGTGTAACCCGAGGGCCCAGTGAGATCAGACAGTGTGTAACCCGGGGGCCCAGTGAGATCAGACAGTGTGTAACCCGGGGGTGGGCCCAGTGAGATCAGACAGTGTGGAACCCGGGGGCCAGTGAGATCAGACAGTGTGTAACCCGGGGGTGGGCCCAGTGAGATCAGACAGTGTGTAACCCGGGGGCCAGTGAGATCAGACAGTGTGTAACCCGGGGGCCCAGTGAGATCAGACAGTGTGTAATCCGGGGGCCCAGTGAGATCAGACAGTGTGTAACCCGGGGGCCAGTGAGATCAGACAGTGTGTAACCCGGGGGCCCAGTGAGATCAGACAGTGTGTAACCCGGGGGTGGGCCCAGTGAGATCAGACAGTGTGTAACCCGGGGGCCCAGTGAGATCAGACAGTGTGTAACCCGGGGGCCCAGTGAGATCAGACAGTGTGTAACCCGGGGGCCCAGTGAGATCAGACAGTGTGTAATCCAGGGGTGGGCCCAGTGAGATCAGACAGTGTGTAACCCGGGGGTGGGCCCATTGAGATCAGACAGTGTGTAACCCGGGGGGCCAGTGAGATCAGACAGTGTGTAACCCGGGGGTGGGCCCAGTGAGATCAGACAGTGTGTAACGCGGGGGTGGGCACAGTGAGATCAGACAGTGTGTAACCCGGGGGCCAGTGAGATCAGACAGTGTGTAACGCGGGGGTGGGCCCAGTGAGATCAGACAGTGTGTAACCCGGGGGCCCAGTGAGATCAGACAGTGTGTAACCCGGGGGCCCGGTGAGGTCAGTCAGTGTGTAACCCGGGGGTGGGCCCAGTGAGATCAGACAGTGTGTAACCCGGGTGTGGGCCCAGTGAGATCAGACAGTGTGTAACCCTGGGGCCCAGTGCGAAGAGACAGTGTGTAACCCGGGGGCCCAGTGAGATCAGACAGTGTGTAACCCGGGGGACCAGTGAGATCAGACAGTGTGTAACCCGGGGGCCCAGTGAGATCAGACAGTGTGTAACCCGGGGGCCCAGTGAGATCAGACAGTGTGTAACCCGGGGGTGGGCCCAGTGACATCAGACAGTGTGTAACCCGGGGGCCCAGTGAGATCAGACAGTGTGTAACGCGGGGGTGGGCTCAGTGAGATCAGACAGTGTGTAACCCGGGGGCCAGTGAGATCAGACAGTGTGTAACCCGGGGCCCAGTGAGATCAGACAGTGTGTAACCCGGGGGTGGGCCCAGTGAGATCAGACAGTGTGTAACCCGGGGGCCCAGTGAGATCAGACAGTGTGTAACCCGGGGGTGGGCCCAGTGAGATCAGACAGTGTAACCCGGGGGGCAGTGAGATCAGACAGTGTGTCACCTGGGGGCCCAGTGAGATCAGACAGTGTGTAACCCGGGGGTGGGCCCAGTGAGATCAGACAGTGTGTAACCCGGGGGCCAGTGAGATCAGACAGTGTGTAACCCGGGGCCCAGTGAGATCAGACAGTGTGTAACCCGGGGGTGTGCCCAGTGAGATCAGACAGTGTGTAACCCGGGGGTGGGCCCAGTGAGATCAGACAGTGTGTAACCCGGAGGCCCAGTGAGATCAGACAGTGTGTAACCCGGGGGTGGGCCCAGTGAGATCAGACAGTGTGTAACCCGGGGGCCCAGTGAGATCAGACAGTGTGTAACCCAGGGGCCCAGTGAGATCAGACAGTGTGTAACCCGGGGGTGGGCCCAGTGAGATCAGACAGTGTGTAACCCAGGGGCCCAGTGAGATCAGACAGTGTGTAACCCGGGGGCCCAGTGAGATCAGACAGTGTGTGACCCGGGGGTGGGCCCAGTGAGATCGGACAGTGTGAAACCCGGGGGCCAGTGAGATCAGACAGTGTGTAACCCGGGGGCCCAGTGAGATCAGACAGTGTGTAACCCAGGGGCCCAGTGAGATCAGACAGTGTGTAACCCGGGGGTGGGCCCAGTGAGATCAGACAGTGTGTAACCCGGGGTCCCAGTGAGATCAGACAGTGTGTAACCCAGGGGCCCAGTGAGATCAGACAGTGTGTAACCCGGGGGTGGGCCCAGTGAGATCAGACAGTGTTCAACCCTGGGGCCCAGTGAGATCAGACAGTGTGTAACCCGGGGGCCCAGTGAGATCAGACAGTGTGTAACTCGGGGGTGGGCCCAGTGAGATCAGACAGTGTGTAACCCGGGGCCCAGTGAGATCAGACAGTGTGTAACCCGGGGGTGGGCCCAGTGAGATCAGACAGTGTGTAACCCAGGGGCCCAGTGAGATCAGACAGTGTGTAACCCGGGGGTGGGCCCAGTGAGATCAGACAGTGTGTAACCCGGGGGTGGGCCCAGTGAGATCAGACAGTGTGTAACCCGGGGGCCCAGTGAGATCAGACAGTGTGTAACCCGGGGGCCCAGTGGATCAGACAGTGTGTAACCCGGGGGCCCAGTGAGATCAGACAGTGTGTAACCCGGGGGCCCAGTGAGATCAGACAGTGTGTAACCCGGGGGCCCAGTGAGATCAGACAGTGTGTAACCCGGGGGCCCAGTGAGATCAGACAGTGTGTAACCCGGGGGCCCAGTGAGATCAGACAGTGTGTAACCCGGGGGCCCAGTGAGATCAGACAGTGTGTAACCCGGGGGTGGGCCCAGTGAGATCAGACAGTGTAACCCGGGGGGCAGTGAGATCAGACAGTGTGTCACCTGGGGGCCCAGTGAGATCAGACAGTGTGTAACCCGGGGGTGGGCCCAGTGAGATCAGACAGTGTGTAACCCGGGGGCCAGTGAGATCAGACAGTGTGTAACCCGGGGCCCAGTGAGATCAGACAGTGTGTAACCCGGGGGTGTGCCCAGTGAGATCAGACAGTGTGTAACCCGGGGGTGGGCCCAGTGAGATCAGACAGTGTGTAACCCGGGGGTGGGCCCAGTGAGATCAGACAGTGTGTAACCCGGGGGTGGGCCCAGTGAGATCAGACAGTGTGTAACCCGGGGGCCCTGTGAGATCAGACAGTGTGTAACCCGGGGGTGTGCCCAGTGAGATCAGACCGTGTGTAACCCGGGGGCCAGTGAGATCAGACAGTGTGCAACCCGGGGGCCCAGTGAGATCAGACAGTGTGTAACCCGGGGGTGGGCCCAGTGAGATCAGACAGTGTGTAACCCGGGGGCCCAGTGTGATCAGACAGTGTGTAACCTGGAGGGCCCAGTGAGATCAGACAGTGTGTAACCCGGGGGCCCAGTGAGATCAGACAGTGTGTAACCCGGGGGCCCAGTGAGATCAGACAGTGTGTAACCCGGGGGCCCAGTGAGATCAGACAGTGTGTAACCCGGGGGCCCAGTGAGATCAGACAGTGTATAACCCGGGGGTGGGCCCAGTGAGATCAGACAGTGTGTAACCCGGGGGTGGGCCCAGTGAGATCAGACAGTGTGTAACCCGAGGGCCCAGTGAGATCAGACAGTGTGTAACCCGGGGGCCCAGTGAGATCAGACAGTGTGTAACCCGGGGGTGGGCCCAGTGAGATCAGACAGTGTGGAACCCGGGGGCCAGTGAGATCAGACAGTGTGTAACCCGGGGGTGGGCCCAGTGAGATCAGACAGTGTGTAACCCGGGGGCCAGTGAGATCAGACAGTGTGTAACCCGGGGGCCCAGTGAGATCAGACAGTGTGTAATCCGGGGGCCCAGTGAGATCAGACAGTGTGTAACCCGGGGGCCCAGTGAGATCAGACAGTGTGTAATCCAGGGGTGGGCCCAGTGAGATCAGACAGTGTGTAACCCGGGGGTGGGCCCATTGAGATCAGACAGTGTGTAACCCGGGGGGCCAGTGAGATCAGACAGTGTGTAACCCGGGGGTGGGCCCAGTGAGATCAGACAGTGTGTAACGCGGGGGTGGGCACAGTGAGATCAGACAGTGTGTAACCCGGGGGCCAGTGAGATCAGACAGTGTGTAACGCGGGGGTGGGCCCAGTGAGATCAGACAGTGTGTAACCCGGGGGCCCAGTGAGATCAGACAGTGTGTAACCCGGGGGCCCAGTGAGGTCAGTCAGTGTGTAACCCGGGGGTGGGCCCAGTGAGATCAGACAGTGTGTAACCCGGGTGTGGGCCCAGTGAGATCAGACAGTGTGTAACCCTGGGGCCCAGTGCGAAGAGACAGTGTGTAACCCGGGGGCCCAGTGAGATCAGACAGTGTGTAACCCGGGGGACCAGTGAGATCAGACAGTGTGTAACCCGGGGGCCCAGTGAGATCAGACAGTGTGTAACCCGGGGGCCCAGTGAGATCAGACAGTGTGTAACGCGGGGGTGGGCTCAGTGAGATCAGACAGTGTGTAACCCGGGGGCCAGTGAGATCAGACAGTGTGTAACCCGGGGCCCAGTGAGATCAGACAGTGTGTAACCCGGGGGTGGGCCCAGTGAGATCAGACAGTGTGTAACCCGGGGGCCCAGTGAGATCAGACAGTGTGTAACCCGGGGGTGGGCCCAGTGAGATCAGACAGTGTAACCCGGGGGGCAGTGAGATCAGACAGTGTGTCACCTGGGGGCCCAGTGAGATCAGACAGTGTGTAACCCGGGGGTGGGCCCAGTGAGATCAGACAGTGTGTAACCCGGGGGCCAGTGAGATCAGACAGTGTGTAACCCGGGGCCCAGTGAGATCAGACAGTGTGTAACCCGGGGGTGTGCCCAGTGAGATCAGACAGTGTGTAACCCGGGGGTGGGCCCAGTGAGATCAGACAGTGTGTAACCCGGAGGCCCAGTGAGATCAGACAGTGTGTAACCCGGGGGTGGGCCCAGTGAGATCAGACAGTGTGTAACCCGGGGGCCCAGTGAGATCAGACAGTGTGTAACCCGGGGGTGGGCCCAGTGAGATCAGACAGTGTGTAACCCGGGGGTGGGCCCAGTGAGATCAGACAGTGTGTGACCCGGGGGTGGGCCCAGTGAGATCGGACAGTGTGAAACCCGGGGGCCAGTGAGATCAGACAGTGTGTAACCCGGGGGCCCAGTGAGATCAGACAGTGTGTAACCCGGGGACCCAGTGAGATCAGACAGTGTGTAACCCGGGGGCCCAGTGAGATCAGACAGTGTGTAACCCAGGGGCCCAGTGAGATCAGACAGTGTGTAACCCGGGGGCCCAATGAGATCAGACAGTGTGTAACCCGGGGGTGAGCCCAGTGAGATCAGACAGTGTGTAACCCGGGGGCCCAGTGCGATCAGACAGTGTGTAACCCGGGGGTGGGCCCAGTGAGATCAGACAGTGTGTAACCCGGGGGTGGGCCCAGTGAGATCATACAGTGTGTAACCCGTGGCCCAGTGCGATCAGACAGTGTGTAACCCGGGGGCCCAGTGAGATCAGACAGTGTGTAACCCAGGGGCCCAGTGAGATCAGACAGTGTGTAACACGGGGGCCCAGTGAGATCAGACAGTGTGTAACCCGGAGGCCCAGTGAGATCAGACAGTGTGTAACCCGGGGGTGGGCCCAGTGAGATCAGACAGTGTGTAACCCGGGGTCCCAGTGAGATCAGACAGTGTGTAACCCAGAGGCCCAGTGAGATCAGACAGTGTGTAACCCGGGGGTGGGCCCAGTGAGATCAGACAGTGTGCAACCCTGGGGCCCAGTGAGATCAGACAGTGTGTAACCCGGGGGCCCAGTGAGATCAGACAGTGTGTAACTCGGGGGTGGGCCCAGTGAGATCAGACAGTGTGTAACCCGGGGCCCAGTGAGATCAGACAGTGTGTAACCCGGGGGTGGGCCCAGTGAGATCAGACAGTGTGTAACCCAGGGGCCCAGTGAGATCAGACAGTGTGTAACCCGGGGGTGGGCCCAGTGAGATCAGACAGTGTGTAACCCGGGGGTGGGCCCAGTGAGATCAGACAGTGTGTAACCCGGGGGCCCAGTGAGATCAGACAGTGTGTAACCCGGGGGCCCAGTGGATCAGACAGTGTGTAACCCGGGGGCCCAGTGAGATCAGACAGTGTGTAACCCGGGGGCCCAGTGAGATCAGACAGTGTGTAACCCGGGGGCCCAGTGAGATCAGACAGTGTGTAACCCGGGGGCCCAGTGAGATCAGTGTGTAACCCGGGGGCCCAGTGAGATCAGACAGTGTGTAACCCGGGGGCCCAGTGAGATCAGACAGTGTGTAACCCGGGGGTGGGTCCAGTGAGATCAGACAGTGTAACCCGGGGGGCAGTGAGATCAGACAGTGTGTCACCTGGGGGCCCAGTGAGATCAGACAGTGTGTAACCCGGGGGTGGGCCCAGTGAGATCAGACAGTGTGTAACCCGGGGGCCAGTGAGATCAGACAGTGTGTAACCCGGGGCCCAGTGAGATCAGACAGTGTGTAACCCGGGGGTGTGCCCAGTGAGATCAGACAGTGTGTAACCCGGGGGTGGGCCCAGTGAGATCAGACAGTGTGTAACCCGGGGGCCCAGTGAGATCAGACAGTGTGTAACCCGGGGGCCCAGTGAGATCAGACAGTGTGTGACCCGGGGGTGGGCCCAGTGAGATCAGACAGTGTGTAACCCGGGGGTGGGCCCAGTGAGATCGGACAGTGTGTAACCCGGGGGCCAGTGAGATCAGACAGTGTGTAACCCGGGGGTGGGCCCAGTGAGATCAGACAGTGTGTAACCCGGGGGTGGGCCCAGTGAGATCAGACAGTGTGTAACCCGGAGGCCCAGTGAGATCAGACAGTGTGTAACCCGGGGGTGGGCCCAGTGAGATCATACAGTGTGTAACCCGGGGGCCCAGTGAGATCAGACATTGTGTAACCCAGGGGCCCAGTGAGATCAGACAGTGTGTAACCCGGGGGTGGGCCCAGTGAGATCAGACAGTGTGTAACCCAGGGGCCCAGTGAGATCAGACAGTGTGTAACCCAGGGGCCCAGTGAGATCAGACAGTGTGTGACCCGGGGGTGGGCCCAGTGAGATCGGACAGTGTGTAACCCGGGGGCCAGTGAGATCAGACAGTGTGTACCCTGGGGGTGAGCCCAGTGAGATCAGACAGTGTGTAACCCGGGGGCCCAGTGAGGTCAGTCAGTGTGTAACCCGGGGGTGGGCCCAGTGAGATCAGACAGTGTGTAACCCGGGTGTGGGCCCAGTGAGATCAGACAATGTGTAACCCTGGGGCCCAGTGCGAAGAGACAGTGTGTAACCCGGGGGCCCAGTGAGATCAGACAGTGTGTAACCCGGGGGACCAGTGAGATCAGACAGTGTGTAACCCGGGGGCCCAGTGAGATCAGACAGTGTGTAACCCGGGGGCCCAGTGAGATCAGACAGTGTGTAACCCGGGGGTGGGCCCAGTGACATCAGACAGTGTGTAACCCGGGGGCCCAGTGAGATCAGACAGTGTGTAACGCGGGGGTGGGCTCAGTGAGATCAGACAGTGTGTAACCCGGGGGCCAGTGAGATCAGACATTGTGTAACCCGGGGCCCAGTGAGATCAGACAGTGTGTAACCCGGGGGCCCAGTGAGATCAGACAGTGTGTAACCCGGGGGCCCAGTGAGATCAGACAGTGTGTGACCCGGGGGTGGGCCCAGTGAGATCAGACAGTGTGTAACCCGGGGGTGGGCCCAGTGAGATCGGACAGTGTGTAACCCGGGGGCCAGTGAGATCAGACAGTGTGTAACCCGGGGGTGGGCCCAGTGAGATCAGACAGTGTGTAACCCGGGGGTGGGCCCAGTGAGATCAGACAGTGTGTAACCCGGAGGCCCAGTGAGATCAGACAGTGTGTAACCCGGGGGTGGGCCCAGTGAGATCATACAGTGTGTAACCCGGGGGCCCAGTGAGATCAGACATTGTGTAACCCAGGGGCCCAGTGAGATCAGACAGTGTGTAACCCGGGGGTGGGCCCAGTGAGATCAGACAGTGTGTAACCCAGGGGCCCAGTGAGATCAGACAGTGTGTAACCCAGGGGCCCAGTGAGATCAGACAGTGTGTGACCCGGGGGTGGGCCCAGTGAGATCGGACAGTGTGTAACCCGGGGGCCAGTGAGATCAGACAGTGTGTACCCTGGGGGTGAGCCCAGTGAGATCAGACAGTGTGTAACCCGGGGGCCCAGTGAGGTCAGTCAGTGTGTAACCCGGGGGTGGGCCCAGTGAGATCAGACAGTGTGTAACCCGGGTGTGGGCCCAGTGAGATCAGACAATGTGTAACCCTGGGGCCCAGTGCGAAGAGACAGTGTGTAACCCGGGGGCCCAGTGAGATCAGACAGTGTGTAACCCGGGGGACCAGTGAGATCAGACAGTGTGTAACCCGGGGGCCCAGTGAGATCAGACAGTGTGTAACCCGGGGGCCCAGTGAGATCAGACAGTGTGTAACCCGGGGGTGGGCCCAGTGACATCAGACAGTGTGTAACCCGGGGGCCCAGTGAGATCAGACAGTGTGTAACGCGGGGGTGGGCTCAGTGAGATCAGACAGTGTGTAACCCGGGGGCCAGTGAGATCAGACAGTGTGTAACCCGGGGCCCAGTGAGATCAGACAGTGTGTAACCCGGGGGTGGGCCCAGTGAGATCAGACAGTGTGTAACCCGGGGGCCCAGTGAGATCAGACAGTGTGTAACCCGGGGGTGGGCCCAGTGAGATCAGACAGTGTAACCCGGGGGGCAGTGAGATCAGACAGTGTGTCACCTGGGGGCCCAGTGAGATCAGACAGTGTGTAACCCGGGGGTGGGCCCAGTGAGATCAGACAGTGTGTAACCCGGGGGCCAGTGAGATCAGACAGTGTGTAACCCGGGGCCCAGTGAGATCAGACAGTGTGTAACCCGGGGGTGTGCCCAGTGAGATCAGACAGTGTGTAACCCGGGGGTGGGCCCAGTGAGATCAGACAGTGTGTAACCCGGAGGCCCAGTGAGATCAGACAGTGTGTAACCCGGGGGTGGGCCCAGTGAGATCAGACAGTGTGTAACCCGGGGGCCCAGTGAGATCAGACAGTGTGTAACCCAGGGGCCCAGTGAGATCAGACAGTGTGTAACCCGGGGTTGGGCCCAGTGAGATCAGACAGTGTGTAACCCAGGGGCCCAGTGAGATCAGACAGTGTGTAACCCGGGGGCCCAGTGAGATCAGACAGTGTGTGACCCGGGGGTGGGCCCAGTGAGATCGGACAGTGTGAAACCCGGGGGCCAGTGAGATCAGACAGTGTGTAACCCGGGGGCCCAGTGAGATCAGACAGTGTGTAACCCAGGGGCCCAGTGAGATCAGACAGTGTGTAACCCGGGGGTGGGCCCAGTGAGATCAGACAGTGTGTAACCCGGGGTCCCAGTGAGATCAGACAGTGTGTAACCCAGGGGCCCAGTGAGATCAGACAGTGTGTAACCCGGGGGTGGGCCCAGTGAGATCAGACAGTGTTCAACCCTGGGGCCCAGTGAGATCAGACAGTGTGTAACCCGGGGGCCCAGTGAGATCAGACAGTGTGTAACTCGGGGGTGGGCCCAGTGAGATCAGACAGTGTGTAACCCGGGGCCCAGTGAGATCAGACAGTGTGTAACCCGGGGGTGGGCCCAGTGAGATCAGACAGTGTGTAACCCAGGGGCCCAGTGAGATCAGACAGTGTGTAACCCGGGGGTGGGCCCAGTGAGATCAGACAGTGTGTAACCCGGGGGTGGGCCCAGTGAGATCAGACAGTGTGTAACCCGGGGGCCCAGTGAGATCAGACAGTGTGTAACCCGGGGGCCCAGTGGATCAGACAGTGTGTAACCCGGGGGCCCAGTGAGATCAGACAGTGTGTAACCCGGGGGCCCAGTGAGATCAGACAGTGTGTAACCCGGGGGCCCAGTGAGATCAGACAGTGTGTAACCCGGGGGCCCAGTGAGATCAGACAGTGTGTAACCCGGGGGCCCAGTGAGATCAGACAGTGTGTAACCCGGGGGCCCAGTGAGATCAGACAGTGTGTAACCCGGGGGCCCAGTGAGATCAGACAGTGTGTAACCCGGGGGCCCAGTGAGATCAGACAGTGTATAACCCGGGGGTGGGCCCAGTGAGATCAGACAGTGTGTAACCCGGGGGTGGGCCCAGTGAGATCAGACAGTGTGTAACCCGAGGGCCCAGTGAGATCAGACAGTGTGTAACCCGGGGGCCCAGTGAGATCAGACAGTGTGTAACCCGGGGGTGGGCCCAATGAGATCAGACAGTGTGGAACCCGGGGGCCAGTGAGATCAGACAGTGTGTAACCCGGGGGTGGGCCCAGTGAGATCAGACAGTGTGTAACCCGGGGGCCAGTGAGATCAGACAGTGTGTAACCCGGGGGCCCAGTGAGATCAGACAGTGTGTAATCCGGGGGCCCAGTGAGATCAGACAGTGTGTAACCCGGGGGCCCAGTGAGATCAGACAGTGTGTAATCCAGGGGTGGGCCCAGTGAGATCAGACAGTGTGTAACCCGGGGGTGGGCCCATTGAGATCAGACAGTGTGTAACCCGGGGGGCCAGTGAGATCAGACAGTGTGTAACCCGGGGGTGGGCCCAGTGAGATCAGACAGTGTGTAACGCGGGGGTGGGCACAGTGAGATCAGACAGTGTGTAACCCGGGGGCCAGTGAGATCAGACAGTGTGTAACGCGGGGGTGGGCCCAGTGAGATCAGACAGTGTGTAACCCGGGGGCCCAGTGAGATCAGACAGTGTGTAACCCGGGGGCCCAGTGAGGTCAGTCAGTGTGTAACCCGGGGGTGGGCCCAGTGAGATCAGACAGTGTGTAACCCGGGTGTGGGCCCAGTGAGATCAGACAGTGTGTAACCCTGGGGCCCAGTGCGAAGAGACAGTGTGTAACCCGGGGGCCCAGTGAGATCAGACAGTGTGTAACCCGGGGGACCAGTGAGATCAGACAGTGTGTAACCCGGGGGCCCAGTGAGATCAGACAGTGTGTAACCCGGGGGCCCAGTGAGATCAGACAGTGTGTAACGCGGGGGTGGGCTCAGTGAGATCAGACAGTGTGTAACCCGGGGGCCAGTGAGATCAGACAGTGTGTAACCCGGGGCCCAGTGAGATCAGACAGTGTGTAACCCGGGGGTGGGCCCAGTGAGATCAGACAGTGTGTAACCCGGGGGCCCAGTGAGATCAGACAGTGTGTAACCCGGGGGTGGGCCCAGTGAGATCAGACAGTGTAACCCGGGGGGCAGTGAGATCAGACAGTGTGTCACCTGGGGGCCCAGTGAGATCAGACAGTGTGTAACCCGGGGGTGGGCCCAGTGAGATCAGACAGTGTGTAACCCGGGGGCCAGTGAGATCAGACAGTGTGTAACCCGGGGCCCAGTGAGATCAGACAGTGTGTAACCCGGGGGTGTGCCCAGTGAGATCAGACAGTGTGTAACCCGGGGGTGGGCCCAGTGAGATCAGACAGTGTGTAACCCGGAGGCCCAGTGAGATCAGACAGTGTGTAACCCGGGGGTGGGCCCAGTGAGATCAGACAGTGTGTAACCCGGCGGCCCAGTGAGATCAGACAGTGTGTAACCCAGGGGCCCAGTGAGATCAGACAGTGTGTAACCCGGGGGTGGGCCCAGTGAGATCAGACAGTGTGTAACCCAGGGGCCCAGTGAGATCAGACAGTGTGTAACCCGGGGGCCCAGTGAGATCAGACAGTGTGTGACCCGGGGGTGGGCCCAGTGAGATCGGACAGTGTGAAACCCGGGGGCCAGTGAGATCAGACAGTGTGTAACCCGGGGGCCCAGTGAGATCAGACAGTGTGTAACCCGGGGACCCAGTGAGATCAGACAGTGTGTAACCCGGGGGCCCAGTGAGATCAGACAGTGTGTAACCCAGGGGCCCAGTGAGATCAGACAGTGTGTAACCCGGGGGCCCAATGAGATCAGACAGTGTGTAACCCGGGGGTGAGCCCAGTGAGATCAGACAGTGTGTAACCCGGGGGCCCAGTGCGATCAGACAGTGTGTAACCCGGGGGTGGGCCCAGTGAGATCAGACAGTGTGTAACCCGGGGGTGGGCCCAGTGAGATCATACAGTGTGTAACCCGTGGCCCAGTGCGATCAGACAGTGTGTAACCCGGGGGCCCAGTGAGATCAGACAGTGTGTAACCCAGGGGCCCAGTGAGATCAGACAGTGTGTAACACGGGGGCCCAGTGAGATCAGACAGTGTGTAACCCGGAGGCCCAGTGAGATCAGACAGTGTGTAACCCGGGGGTGGGCCCAGTGAGATCAGACAGTGTGTAACCCGGGGTCCCAGTGAGATCAGACAGTGTGTAACCCAGAGGCCCAGTGAGATCAGACAGTGTGTAACCCGGGGGTGGGCCCAGTGAGATCAGACAGTGTGCAACCCTGGGGCCCAGTGAGATCAGACAGTGTGTAACCCGGGGGCCCAGTGAGATCAGACAGTGTGTAACTCGGGGGTGGGCCCAGTGAGATCAGACAGTGTGTAACCCGGGGCCCAGTGAGATCAGACAGTGTGTAACCCGGGGGTGGGCCCAGTGAGATCAGACAGTGTGTAACCCAGGGGCCCAGTGAGATCAGACAGTGTGTAACCCGGGGGTGGGCCCAGTGAGATCAGACAGTGTGTAACCCGGGGGTGGGCCCAGTGAGATCAGACAGTGTGTAACCCGGGGGCCCAGTGAGATCAGACAGTGTGTAACCCGGGGGCCCAGTGGATCAGACAGTGTGTAACCCGGGGGCCCAGTGAGATCAGACAGTGTGTAACCCGGGGGCCCAGTGAGATCAGACAGTGTGTAACCCGGGGGCCCAGTGAGATCAGACAGTGTGTAACCCGGGGGCCCAGTGAGATCAGTGTGTAACCCGGGGGCCCAGTGAGATCAGACAGTGTGTAACCCGGGGGCCCAGTGAGATCAGACAGTGTGTAACCCGGGGGTGGGTCCAGTGAGATCAGACAGTGTAACCCGGGGGGCAGTGAGATCAGACAGTGTGTCACCTGGGGGCCCAGTGAGATCAGACAGTGTGTAACCCGGGGGTGGGCCCAGTGAGATCAGACAGTGTGTAACCCGGGGGCCAGTGAGATCAGACAGTGTGTAACCCGGGGCCCAGTGAGATCAGACAGTGTGTAACCCGGGGGTGTGCCCAGTGAGATCAGACAGTGTGTAACCCGGGGGTGGGCCCAGTGAGATCAGACAGTGTGTAACCCGGGGGCCCAGTGAGATCAGACAGTGTGTAACCCGGGGGCCCAGTGAGATCAGACAGTGTGTGACCCGGGGGTGGGCCCAGTGAGATCAGACAGTGTGTAACCCGGGGGTGGGCCCAGTGAGATCGGACAGTGTGTAACCCGGGGGCCAGTGAGATCAGACAGTGTGTAACCCGGGGGTGGGCCCAGTGAGATCAGACAGTGTGTAACCCGGGGGTGGGCCCAGTGAGATCAGACAGTGTGTAACCCGGAGGCCCAGTGAGATCAGACAGTGTGTAACCCGGGGGTGGGCCCAGTGAGATCAGACAGTGTGTAACCCGGGGGCCCAGTGAGATCAGACATTGTGTAACCCAGGGGCCCAGTGAGATCAGACAGTGTGTAACCCGGGGGTGGGCCCAGTGAGATCAGACAGTGTGTAACCCAGGGGCCCAGTGAGATCAGACAGTGTGTAACCCGGGGGCCCAGTGAGATCAGACAGTGTGTGACCCGGGGGTGGGCCCAGTGAGATCGGACAGTGTGTAACCCGGGGGCCAGTGAGATCAGACAGTGTGTAACCCGGGGGCCCAGTGAGATCAGACAGTGTGTAACCCAGGGGCCCAGTGAGATCAGACATTGTGTAACCCGGGGGCCCAGTGAGATCAGACAGTGTGTAACCCGGGGGCCCAATGAGATCAGACAGTGTGTACCCTGGGGGTGAGCCCAGTGAGATCAGACAGTGTGTAACCCGGGGGCCCAGTGCGACCAGACAGTGTGTAACCCGGGGGTGGGCCCAGTGAGATCAGACAGTGTGTAACCCGGGGGTGGGCCCAGTGAGATCATACAGTGTGTAACCCGTGGCCCAGTGCGATCAGACAGTGTGTAACCCGGGGGCCCAGTGAGATCAGACAGTGTGTAACCCAGGGGCCCAGTGAGATCAGACAGTGTGTAACCCGGGGGCCCAGTGAGATCAGACAGTGCGTAACCCGGGGGTAGGCCCAGTGAGATCAGACAGTGTGTAACCCGGGGGCACAGTGAGATCAGACAGTGTGTAACCCGGGTGTGGGCCCAGTGAGATCAGACAGTGTGTAACCCGGGGGCCCAGTGAGATCAGACAGTGTGTAACCCGGGGGCCCAGTGAGATCAGACAGTGTGTAACCCGGGGGCCCAGTGAGATCAGACAGTGTGTAACTCGGGGGTGGGCCCAGTGAGATCAGACAGTGTGTAACCCGGGGGTGGGCCCAGTGAGACCAGACAGTGTGTAACCCAGGGGCCAGTGAGATCAGACAGTGTGTAACCCGGGGGGCCAGTGAGATCAGACAGTGTGTAACCCGGGGGCCCAGTGAGATCAGACAGTGTGTAACCCAGGGGCCCAGTGAGATCAGACAGTGTGTAACCCGGGGGCCCAGTGAGATCAGATAGTGCGTAACCCGGGGGTAGGCCCAGTGAGATCAGACAGTGTGTAACCTGGGGGCACAGTGAGATCAGACAGTGTGTAACCCGGGTGTGGGCCCAGTGAGATCAGACAGTGTGTAACCCGGGGGCCCAGTGAGATCAGACAGTGTGTAACCCGGGGGCCCAGTGAGATCAGACAGTGTGTAACCCGGGGGCCCAGTGAGATCAGACAGTGTGTAACTCGGGGGTGGGCCCAGTGAGATCAGACAGTGTGTAACCCGGGGGTGGGCCCAGTGAGACCAGACAGTGTGTAATCCGGGGGCCCAGTGAGATCAGACAGTGTGTAACCCGGGGGCCCAGTGAGATCAGACAGTGTGCAACCCGGGGGCCAGTGAGATCAGACAGTGTGTAACCCGGGGGTGGGCCCAGTGAGATCAGACAGTGTGTAACCCAGGGGCCCAGTGAGATCAGACAGTGTGTAACCCGGGGGTGGGCCCAGTGAGATCAGACAGTGTGTAACCCAGGGGCCCAGTGAGATCAGACAGTGTGTAACCCGGGGGTGGGCCCAGTGAGATCAGACAGTGTGTAACCCGGGGGTGGGCCCAGTGAGATCAGACAGTGTGTAACCCGGGGGCCCAGTGAGATCAGACAGTGTGTAACCCGGGGGCCCAGTGGATCAGACAGTGTGTAACCCGGGGGCCCAGTGAGATCAGACAGTGTGTAACCCGGGGGCCCAGTGAGATCAGACAGTGTGTAACCCGGGGGCCCAGTGAGATCAGACAGTGTGTAACCCGGGGGCCCAGTGAGATCAGTGTGTAACCCGGGGGCCCAGTGAGATCAGACAGTGTGTAACCCGGGGGTGGGCCCAGTGAGATCAGACAGTGTGTAACCCGGGGGGCCCAGTGAGATCAGACAGTGTGTAACCCCGGGGCCAGTGAGATCAGACAGTGTGTAACCCGGGGGCCCAGTGAGATCAGACAGTGTGTAACCCGGGGGCCCAGTGAGATCAGACAGTGTGTAACCCGGGGGCCCAGTGGATCAGACAGTGTGTAACCCGGGGGCCCAGTGAGATCAGACAGTGTGTAACCCGGGGGCCCAGTGAGATCCGACAGTGTGTAACCCGGGGGCCCAGTGAGATCAGACAGTGTGTAACCCGGGGGCCAGTGAGATCAGACAGTGTGTAACCCGGGGCCCAGTGAGATCAGACAGTGTGTAACACGGGGCCCAGTGAGATCAGACAGTTTGTTACCCGGGGCCCAGTGAGATCAGACAGTGTGTAACCCGGGGCCCAGTGAGATCAGACAGTGTGTAACCCGGGGGCCCAGTGAGATCAGACAGTGTGTAACCCGGGGGCCCAGTGAGATCAGACAGTGTGTAACCCGGGGGTGGGCCCAGTGAGATCAGACAGTGTGTAACCCGGGGGCCCAGTAAGATCAGACAGTATGTAACCCGGGGGCCCAGTGAGATCAGACAGTGTGTAACCCGGGGGTGTGCCCAGTGAGATCTGACAGTGTGTAACCCGGGGGCCCAGTGAGATCAGACAGTGTGTAACCCGGGGGCCCAGTGAGATCAGACAGTGTGTAACCGGGGGGCCGAGTGAGATCAGTTAGTGTGTAACCCGGGGGTCCAGTGAGATCAGACAGTGTGTAACCCTGGGGCCCAGTGAGATCAGACAGTGTGTAACCCGGGGGCCCAGTGAGATCAGACAGTGTGTAACCCTGGGGCCCAGTGAGATCAGACAGTGTGTAACCGGGGGGCCCAGTGAGATCAGACAGTGTGTAACCCGGGGACCCAGTGAGATCAGACAGTGTGTAACCCGGGTGTGGGCCCAATGACATCAGACAGTGTGTAACCCGGGGGCCCAGTGAGATCAGACAGTGTGTAACGCGGGGGTGGGCCCAGTGAGATCAGACAGTGTGTAACCCGGGGGCCAATGAGATCAGACAGTATGTAACCCGGGGCCCCGTGAGATCAGACAGTGTGTAACCCGGGGCCCAGTGAGATCAGACAGTGTGTAACCCGGGGGCCCAGTGAGATCAGACAGTGTGTAACCCGGGGGCCCAGTGAGATCAGACAGTGTGTAACCCGGGGGTGGGCCCAGTGAGATCAGACAGTGTGTAACCCGGGGGCCCAGTAAGATCAGACAGTATGTAACCCGGGGGCCCAGTGAGATCAGACAGTGTGTAACCCGGGGGTGTGCCCAGTGAGATCTGACAGTGTGTAACCCGGGGGCCCAGTGAGATCAGACAGTGTGTAACCCGGGGGCCCAGTGAGATCAGACAGTGTGTAACCGGGGGGCCGAGTGAGATCAGTCAGTGTGTAACCCGGGGGTCCAGTGAGATCAGACAGTGTGTAACCCTGGGGCCCAGTGAGATCAGACAGTGTGTAACCCGGGGGCCCAGTGAGATCAGACAGTGTGTAACCCTGGGGCCCAGTGAGATCAGACAGTGTGTAACCGGGGGGCCCAGTGAGATCAGACAGTGTGTAACCCGGGGACCCAGTGAGATCAGACAGTGTGTAACCCGGGTGTGGGCCCAATGACATCAGACAGTGTGTAACCCGGGGGCCCAGTGAGATCAGACAGTGTGTAACGCGGGGGTGGGCCCAGTGAGATCAGACAGTGTGTAACCCGGGGGCCAATGAGATCAGACAGTGTGTAACCCGGGGCCCCGTGAGATCAGACAGTGTGTAACCCGGGGGTGGGCCCAGTGAGATCAGACAGTGTGTAACCCGGGGGCCCAGTGAGATCAGACAGTGTGTAACCCGGGGGTGGGCCCAGTGAGATCAGACAGTATAACCCGGGGGCCAGTGAGATCAGACAGTGTGTAACCTGGGGGCCCAGTGAGATCAGACAGTGTGTAACCCGGGGGTGGGCCCAGTGAGATCAGACAGTGTGTAACCCGGGGCCCAGTGAGATCAGACAGTGTGTAACCCGGTGGCCAGTGAGATCAGGCAGTGTGTAACCCGGGGCACAGTGACATCAGACAGTGTGTAACCCGGGGGCCCAGTGAGATCAGACAGTGTGTAACCCGGGGCACAGTGACATCAGACAGTGTGTAACCCGGGGGTGGGCCCAGTGAGATCAGACAGTGTGTAAACCGGGGGCCAGTGAGATCAGACAGTGTGTAACCCGGGGACCCAGTGAGATCAGACAGTGTGTAACCCGGGGAAAGTGAGATCAGACAGTGTGTAACCCGGGGGCCAGTGAGATCAGACAGTGTGTAACCCGGGGGCCCAGTGAGATCAGACAGTGTGTAACCCGGGGGCCCAGTGAGATAAGGCAGTGTGTAACCCGGGGGCCCAGTGAGATCAGACAGTGTGTAACCCGGGGGCCCAGTGAGATCACACAGTGTGTAACCCGGGGGCCCAGTGAGATCTGACATTGTGTAACCCGGGGGCCCAGTGAGATCAGACATTGTGTAACCCGGGGGCCCAGTGAGATCAGACAGTGTGTAACCCGGGGGCCAGTGAGATCAGACAGTGTGTAACCCGGGGGCCCAGTGAGATCAGACATTGTGTAACCCGGGGGCCCAGTGAGATCAGACATTGTGTAACCCGGGGGCCCAGTGAGATCAGACAGTGTGTAACCCGGGGGCCCAGTGAGATCAGACAGTGTGTAACCCGGGGGGCCGAGTGAGATCGTACAGTGTGTAACCGGGGGGCCCAGTGAGATCAGACAGTGTGTAACCGGGGGGCCCAGTGAGATCAGACAGTGTGTAACCCGGGGGCCCAGTGAGATCAGACAGTGTGTAACCCGGGGGCCCAGTGAGATCAGACAGTGTGTAACCCGGGGTCCAGTGAGATCAGACATTGTGTAACCCGGGGGCCCAGTGAGATCAGACAGTGTGTAACCCAGGGGCCAGTTAGATCAGACAGTGTGTAACCCAGGGGCCAGTGAGATCAGACAGTGTGTAACCCAGGGGCCAGTGAGATCAGACAGTGTGTAACCCAGGGGCCAGTGAGATCAGACAGTGTGTAACCCGGGGGGCCAGTGAGATCAGACAGTGTGTAACCCGGGGGCCCAGTGAGATCAGACAGTGTGTAACCCGGGGGCCAGTGAGATCAGACAGTGTGTAACCCGGGGGCCCAGTGAGATCAGACAATGTGTAACCCGGGCGTGGGCCCAGTGAGATCAGACAGTGTGTAACCCGGGGGCCCAGTGAGATCAGACAGTGTGTAACCCGGGGGCCCAGTGAGATCAGACAGTGTGTAACCCGGGGGCCCAGTGAGATCAGACAGTGTGTAACCCGGGGGTGGGCCCAGTGAGATCAGACAGTGTGTAAACCGGGGGCCCAGTGAGATCAGACAGTGTGCAACCCGGGGGCCCAGTGAGATCATTCAGTGTGTAACCCGGGGGCCCAGTGAGATCAGACAGTGTGTAACCCGGGGGCCAGTGAGATCAGACAGTGTGTCACCCGGGGGGCCAAGTGAGATCAGACAGTGTGTAACCCGGGGGGCCCAGTGAGATCAGACAGTGTGTAACCCGGGGGCCAGTGAGATCAGACAGTGTGTAACCCGGGGGCCAGTGAGATCAGACAGTGTGTAACCCGGGGGTGGGCCCAGTGAGATCAGACAGTGTGTAACCCGGGGGCCCAGTGAGATCAGACAGTGTGTAACCGGGGGGCCCAGTGAGATCAGACAGTGTGTAACCGGGGGGCCGAGTGAGATCATTCAGTGTGTAACCCGGGGGCCCAGTGAGATCAGACAGTGTGTAAGCCAGGGGCCCAGTGAGATCAGACAGTGTGTAACCCGGGGACCCAGCGAGATCAGACAGTGTGTAACCCGGGGGCCCAGTGAGATCAGACAGTGTGTAAACCGGGGGTGGGCCCATTGAGATCAGACAATGCGTAACCCGGGGGCCCAGTGCGAAACCCGGGGGTGGGCCCAGTGAGATCAGACAGTGTGTAACCCGGGGGCCCAGTGAGATCAGACAGTGTGTAACCCGGGGGCCCAGTGAGATCAGACAGTGTGTAATCCGGGGGTGGGCCCAGTGAGATCAGACAGTGTGTAACCCTGGGGCCCAGTGAGATCAGACAGTGTGTAACCCGGGGGCCCAGTGAGATCAGAC
>NW_027250703.1:117500-121299 GCF_044704955.1 Pristiophorus japonicus | reverse complement strand
ATTCAAACTCACACTCACACTCACACTCACACACTCACACTCACTCACACTCGCACTCGCACTCGCATTCACTCACACTCACGCACTCACTCACACTCACACACACACTCACACTTAATTACACTCACTCACACTCACACATTCACACTCACACATTCACACTCACACATTCACACTCACACATTCACACTCACACATTCACACTCACTCACACTCACTCACACTCACTCACACTCACTCACACTCACTCACACTCACACTCACTCACTCACACTCACACTCACTCTCACTCTCACTCACTCTCACTCTCACTCACTCAGACTCACACACACACTCACACTTAATCACACTCACTCACACTCACACATTCACACTCACACATTCACACTCACACATTCACACTCACACATTCACACTCACTCACACTCAGTCACACTCCCTCACACTCACGCACACTCACACTCACTCACACTCACTCACACTCACTCACACTCACTCACACATTCACACTCACACATTCACACTCACTCACACTCAGTCACACTCACTCACACTCACTCACACTTAATCACACTCACACTCACACACACTCACACTCACTCACACTCACTCACTCACTCACTCACACTCAGTCACTCACTCACACTCACTCACACTCACACTCACATTCAAATTCACTCACTCACACTCACACTCACACACACTCACTCATTCACACTCATTCAAACTCACACTTAATCACACTCACTCACACTCAATTACACTCACTCACTCACTCTCACTCTCACTCACTCTCACTCACTCTCACTCACTCTCATTCACACTCACTCACTCACTCACACTCACACTCAATCACACTCACACTCAATCACACTCAAACTCACACTCACGCAATCACAATCACTCACACTCAGGCTCACTCACACTCACTCACACTCACTCACACTGACTCACTCACACTCACTCACACTCACACTCACTCTCACTCTCACTCACTCAGACTCACACACACACTCACACTTAATTACACTCACTCACACTCACACTCACACTTAATCACACTCACACTTAATCACACTCACACTTAATCACACTCACACTCACACTCACTCACACTCACACTCACACATTCACACTCACTCACACTCACACATTCATACTCACACATTCTCACTCACACTCACATTTACTCACACTCACTCACACTCACACTCACTCACACTCACTCACACTCACTCACACTCACTCACATACTCACGCACTCACTCTCACTCACGCGCTCACTCACACTCACACTCACTCACACTCACACTTAATCACACTCACACTTAATCACACTCACACTTAATCACACTCACACTCACACTCACTCAGACTCACACTCACACATTCTCACTCACACTCACTCACGCTCACTCACTCACTCACACTCACTCACACTCACTCACACTCACACTCACACTCACACTCACATTCAAATTCACTCACTCACACTCACACTCACACACACTCACACTCACTCACACTCATTCACACTCATTCAAACTCACACTTAATCACACTCAATCACACTCAAACTCACACTCACGCAATCACAATCACTCACACTCAGGCACACTCACACTCACCGACACTCACTCACACTAACTCACACTAACTCACTCACATTCAAACTCACACTCACACTCACACACTCACACTCACTCACACTCGCACTCGCACTCGCACTCACATTCACTCACACTCACGCACTCACTCACACTCACACACACACTCACACTTAATTACACTCACTCACACTCACTCACACTTAATCACACTCACACTCACACTTATTCACACTCACACTTAATCACACTCACTCACACTCACACATTCACACTCACACATTCACACTCATACATTCACACTCACACATTCACACTCACTCACACTCACTCACACTCACACTTAATTACACTCGCTCACACTCACTCACACTTAATCACACTCACACTCACACTTATTCACACTCACACTTAATCACACTCACTCACACTCACACATTCACACTCACACATTCACACTCATACATTCACACTCACACATTCACACTCACTCACACTCACTCACACTCACACTTAATTACACTCGCTCACACTCACTCACACTCACTCACACTCACTCACACTCACTCACACTTAATCACACTCACACTTAATCACACTCACACTTAATCACACTCACACTCGCACTCACTCACACTCACACTCATTCACACTCACACTCATTCACACTCACACATTCACACTCACACATTCACACATTCACACACTCACACTCACACTCACACTCACACTCACACTCACACTCACACTCACACTCACACACACACACTAACTCACACTCACTCACACTCATTCACACTCTCACACTCACATTCAAATTCACTCACTCACTCTCACTCACTCACACTCACACTTAATCACACTCACACTCACTCACACTCACACTCACACATTCACACTCACTCACACTCACACATTCATACTCACACATTCTCACTCACACTCACATTTACTCACACTCACTCACATTCAAATTCACTCACTCACACTCACACTCACACACTCACACTCATTCAAACTCACTCACACTCACATTCAAATTCACTCATTCACACTCACACACACTCACTCACACTCTCACGCACTCACATTCACTCACTCACTCACACTCACTCACACTCACTCACACTCACACACTCACTCACTCACACTCACTCACATTCAAATTCACTCACTCACACTCATTCACACTCATTCACACTCATTCACACTCACACTTAATCACACTCACTCACACTCACACTCACTCACACTCACATTCAAATTCACTCACTCACACTCACTCACTCTCACTCACACTCACTCACTCACACTCACTCACACTCACTCACACACACATTCACACACTCATTCACACACTCATTCATACTCACATTCACACTCACACACACACACTCACACATTCACACTCACACACACTCCCACTCACTCACACTCACTCACACTCACTCACACTCACTCACACTCACTCACACTCACTCACACTCACTCACTCACACTCACTCACACTCACTCACTCAGACACACACACACACTCACACTTAATTACACTCACTCACACTTAATCACACTCACACTTAATCACACTCACACTCACACTCACTCACACTCACACTCACACATTCACACTCACTCACACATTCACACTCACACTCACTCACACTCACACTCACAATCAAATTCACTCACACTCACTCACACTCATTCACACTCACTCACACTCATTCACACTCACTCACACTCATTCAAATTCACTCACTCACATTCACTCACACTCACACACACTCACACATTCACACTCTCACACATTCACACTCACTCACACTCACTCACACTCACTCACACTCACACATTCACACTCACACATTCACACTCACACATACACATTCACACTCACTCACACTCACACATTCACACTCACACACACTCACACTCACACACTCACACTCACACACACTCACGCTCACACATTCACACTCACACATTCACACTCACACATTCACACTCACACATTCACACTCACACATTCACACTCACACACACTCACACTCACACATTCACACTCACACACACTCACACTCACACATTCACACTCACACACTCACACTCACACATTCACACTCACACATTCACACTCACACTCACACACACTCACACTCACACATTCACACTCACACACACTCACACTCACA
>NW_027250703.1:107500-112500 GCF_044704955.1 Pristiophorus japonicus | reverse complement strand
ACTTAATCACACTCACACTCACACTTATTCACACTCACACTTAATCACACTTAATCACACTCACTCACACTCACACATTCACACTCACACATTCACACTCACACATTCACACTCACTCACACTCAGTCACACTCAGTCACACTCACTCACACTCACTCACACTCACTCACACTCACGCACACTCACACTCACTCACACTCACTCACACTCACTCACACTCACTCACACTTAATCACACTCACACTTATTCACACTCACACTTATTCACACTCACACTTAATCACACTCACACTTAATCACACTCACTCACACTCACACATTCACACTCACACATTCACACTCACACATTCACACTCACACATTCACACTCACACTCACTCACACTCACACTCACTCACACTCACTCACACTCACTCACACTCACTCACACTCACTCACACTCACACTCACTCACACTCACTCACACTCACTCACACTTAATCACACTCACACTCACACTTATTCACACTCACACTTAATCACACTCACACTTAATCACACTCACACTTAATCACACTCACACTCACTCACACTCACACTCACACATTCACACTCACTCACACTCACACATTCATACTCACACATTCTCACTCACACTCACATTTACTCACACTCACTCACACTCACACTCACTCACACTCACTCACACTCACTCACACACTCACTCTCACTCACGCGCTCACTCACACTCACACTCACTCACACTCACACTTAATCACACTCACACTTAATCACACTCACACTTAATCACACTCACACTCACACTCACTCACACTCACACTCACACATTCTCACTCACACTCACTCACTCACGCTCACTCACTCACTCACACTCACTCACACTCACACTCACATTCAAATTCACTCACTCACACTCACACTCACACACACTCACACTCACTCACACTCATTCACACTCATTCAAACTCACACTTAATCACACTCAATCACACTCAAACTCACACTCACGCAATCACAATCACTCACACTCAGGCACACTCACACTCACCGACACTCACTCACACTAACTCACACTAACTCACTCACATTCAAACTCACACTCACTCACACTCGCACTCGCACTCACATTCACTCACACTCACGCACTCACTCACACTCACACACACACTCACACTTAATTACACTCACTCACACTCACTCACACTTAATCACACTCACACTCACACTTATTCACACTCACACTTAATCACACTCACTCACACTCACACATTCACACTCACACATTCACACTCACACATTCACACTCACACATTCACACTCACTCACACTCACTCACACTCACTCACACTCACGCACACTCACGCACACTCACGCACACTCACGCACACTCACGCACACTCACTCAGACTCACACACACACTCACACTTAATCACACTCACTCACACTCACACATTCACACTCACACATTCACACTCACACATTCACACTCACTCACACTCAGTCAGACTCCCTCACACTCACGCACACTCACACTCACTCACACTCACTCACACTCACTCACACATTCACACTCACACATTCACACTCACACATTCACACTCACACATTCACACTCACTCACACTCAGTCACACTCACTCACACTCACGCACACTCACACTCACTCACACTCACTCACACTCAATCACACTCACACTCACACTTATTCACACTCACACTTAATCACACTCACTCACACTCACACATTCACACTCACACATTCACACTCACACATTCACACTCACACATTCACACTCACTCACACTCACTCACACTCACGCACACTCACGCACACTCACGCACACTCACGCACACTCACACTCACTCACACTCACTCACACTTAATCACACTCACACTCACACTTATTCACACTCACACTTAATCACACTCACTCACACTCACACATTCACACTCACACATTCACACTCACACATTCACACTCACACATTCACACTCACACATTCACACTCACACATTCACACTCACTCACACTCACTCACACTCACGCACACTCACGCACACTCACGCACACTCACACTCACTCACACTCACTCACACTCACTCACACTCACTCACTCACACTCACATTCAAATTCACTCACTCACACTCTCATACACTCACACTCACTCACACTCACTCACACTCACTCACACTCACTCACTCACTCACACTCACTCACACTCACACTCACACTCACATTCAAATTCACTCACTCACACTCACATTCAAATTCACTCACACACACTCACTCACACACTCACACTCACTCACTCACACTCACTCACTCTCATTCACACTTAATTACACTCACACTCACTCACTCTCACTCACACATTCACACACACTCACACTCATTCACACTCATTCACACTCACACTCATTCACACTCAATCACACTCACACTCAATCACGCTCACTCACACTCACACTCACTCATATTCAAATTCACTCACTCACACTCACACTCACTCACACTCACTCACATTCACACTCACTCACTCACACTCACTCACACTCAATCACGCTCACTCACTCACACTCACACTTAATTACACTCACACTCACTCACACTCACTCACACTCACTCACACTCACTCACACTCACTCACACTCACTCACACTCACTCACACTCACACATTCACACTCACACACACTCACACATTCACACTCACACATTCACACTCACACACACTCACACTCACACATTCACACTCACACACACTCACACTCACACTCACACATTCACACTCACACACACTCACACACTCACACTCACACATTCACACTCACACATTCACACTCACACACACTCACACTCACACACACTCACACTCACACATTCACACTCACACATTCACACTCACACACACTCACACTCACACATTCACACTCATACACACTCACTCACGCTCACTCACTCACTCACTCACACACACTCACACTCACACATTCACACTCACACACACTCACACTCACACATTCACACTCATACACACTCACTCACGCTCACTCACTCACTCACTCACACACACTCACACTCACACATTCACACTCACACACACTCACACTCACACACACACACACGCTCACATTCACACTCACACACACTCCCTCACACATTCTCACACTCCCTCACACATTCTCACACTCACATTCACACTCACACTCACACTCACACTCACACATTCACACTCACACATTCACACTCACACATTCACACTCACACATTCACACTCACACATTCACACTCACACATTCACACTCACACATTCACACTCACACATTCACACTCACACATTCACACTCACACATTCACACTCACACACACTCAAACTCACACACTCACAATCACTCACACTCAGGCACACTCACACTCAATCACTGACACACTCACTCATATTCACACTCACTCCTACTCACTCACATTCACACTCACTCCTACTCACTCACACTCACTCACTCACACACACTCACTCACTCACACTCACTCACACCCACTCAAACTCACTCACACTCACACACACTCAATCACGCTCACTCACATTCAAGCTCACTCACATTCACACTTAATTACACTCACTCACACTCACACTTACTCACACTCACACTCTCACTCACTCACACTCACTCACACACAATCACTCACACTCACTCACACTCACTCACACTCACATTCAATTTCACTCACACTCACTCATTCACACTCACACTTAATTACACTCACTCACACTCAATCACGCTCACTCACTCACACTCACTCACATTCAAATTCACTCACTCACACTCACACTCACACTCACACATTCACACTCACTCACACTCACACTCACACTCACACATTCACACTCACACTCAGTCACTCACACTCACTCACACTCACTCACACTCACTCACACTCACTCACACTCACTCACACTCACTCACTCACACTCACTCACATTCAAATTCACTCACTCACACTCACACTCACACTCACACTCACATTCAAATTCACTCACTCACACTCACATTCAAATTCACTCACTCACACTCACACACACTCACTCACACTCTCACGCACTCACACTCACTCACTCACTCACACTCACTCACACTCACTCACACTCACTCACTCACACTCACTCACATTCAAATTCACTCACTCAGACTCATTCACACTCATTCACACTCATTCACACTCACACTTAATCACACTCACTCACACTCACACCCACTCACTCACACCTCACATTCAAATTCACTCACTCACACTCACTCACTCACTCACACTCACTCACACTCACTCACACTCACTCACACTCACTCACACTCACTCACACTCACTCACACATTCACACATTCTCACACTCACTCACACTCACTCACACACACATTCACACACTCATTCATACTCACATTCACACTCACACACACACACTCACACATTCACACTCACACAGACTCCCTCACACATTCTCACACTCACTCACACTCACACTCACACATTCACACTCACACATTCACACTCACACACACTCACACTCACTCAAACTCACACACTCACAATCACTCACACTCAGACTCAATCACTGACACACTCACTCATATTCACACTCACTCCTACTCACTCACATTCACACTCACTCCTACTCACTCACACTCACTCACTCACACACACTCACTCACTCACACTCAATCACTCACACACGCTCACTCACTCACACTCACTCACACTCTCACACACGCTCACTCACTCACACTCACTCACACTCACATTCAAATTCACTCACTCACACTCACATTCAAATTCACACTCTCATACACTCACACTCACTCACACTCACTCACACTCACTCACACTCACTCACACTCACACTCACTCACACTCACTCACACTCACACTCACACTCACATTCAAATTCACTCACTCACACTCACATTCAAATTCACTCACACACACTCACTCACACACTCACACT
>NW_027250703.1:0-105000 GCF_044704955.1 Pristiophorus japonicus | reverse complement strand
CACTCACACTCTCACTCACTCAGACTCACACACACACTCACACTTAATTACACTCACTCACACTCACACTCACTCTCACACTCACTCTCACTCACACTCACTCGCTCACACTCACACATAATTACACTCACTCACACTCACACTCACTCACACTTAATCACACTCACACTTAATCACACTCACACTTAATCACACTCACACTTAATCACACTCACACTCACTCACACTCACACTCACACATTCACACTCACTCACACTCACACATTCATACTCACACATTCTCACTCACACTCACATTTACTCACACTCACTCACACTCACACTCACTCACACTCACTCACACTCACTCACACTCACTCACACACTCACTCTCACTCACGCGCTCACTCACACTCACACTCACTCACACTCACACTTAATCACACTCACACTTAATCACACTCACACTTAATCACACTCACACTCACACTCACTCACACTCACACTCACACATTCTCACTCACACTCACTCACTCACGCTCACTCACTCACTCACACTCACTCACACTCACACTCACATTCAAATTCACTCACTCACACTCACACTCACTCACACTCATTCACACTCATTCAAACTCACACTTAATCACACTCAATCACACTCAAACTCACACTCACGCAATCACAATCACTCACACTCAGGCACACTCACACTCACCGACACTCACTCACACTAACTCACACTAACTCACTCACATTCAAACTCACACTCACACTCACACTCACACACTCACACTCACTCACACTCGCACTCGCACTCACATTCACTCACAATCACGCACTCACTCACACTCACACACACACTCACACTTAATTACACTCACTCACACTCACTCACACTTAATCACACTCACACTCACACTTATTCACACTCACACTTAATCACACTTAATCACACTCACTCACACTCACACATTCACACTCACACATTCACACTCACACATTCACACTCACTCACACTCAGTCACACTCAGTCACACTCACTCACACTCACTCACACTCACGCACACTCACACTCACTCACACTCACTCACACTCACTCACACTTAATCACACTCACACTTATTCACACTCACACTTATTCACACTCACACTTAATCACACTCACACTTAATCACACTCACTCACACTCACACATTCACACTCACACATTCACACTCACACATTCACACTCACACATTCACACTCACACATTCACACTCACACATTCACACTCACACATTCACACTCACACATTCACACTCACACATTCACACTCACACATTCACACTCACACTCACTCACACTCACACACACTCACTCACACTCACTCACACTCACTCACACTCACTCACACTCACACTCACTCACACTCACTCACACTTAATCACACTCACACTCACACTTATTCACACTCACACTTAATCACACTCACACTTAATCACACTCACACTTAATCACACTCACACTCACTCACACTCACACTCACACATTCACACTCACTCACACTCACACATTCATACTCACACATTCTCACTCACACTCACATTTACTCACACTCACTCACACTCACACTCACTCACACTCACTCACACTCACTCACACACTCACTCTCACTCACGCGCTCACTCACACTCACACTCACTCACACTCACACTTAATCACACTCACACTTAATCACACTCACACTTAATCACACTCACACTCACACTCACTCACACTCACACATTCTCACTCACACTCACTCACTCACGCTCACTCACTCACTCACACTCACTCACACTCACACTCACATTCAAATTCACTCACTCACACTCACACTCACACACACTCACACTCACTCACACTCATTCACACTCATTCAAACTCACACTTAATCACACTCAATCACACTCAAACTCACACTCACGCAATCACAATCACTCACACTCAGGCACACTCACACTCACCGACACTCACTCACACTAACTCACACTAACTCACTCACATTCAAACTCACACTCACACTCACACACTCACACTCACTCACACTCGCACTCGCACTCACATTCACTCACACTCACGCACTCACTCACACTCACACACACACTCACACTTAATTACACTCACTCACACTCACTCACACTTAATCACACTCACACTCACACTTATTCACACTCACACTTAATCACACTCACTCACACTCACACATTCACACTCACACATTCACACTCACACATTCACACTCACACATTCACACTCACACATTCACACTCACTCACACTCACTCACACTCACTCACACTCACTCACACTCACTCACACTCACACTCACTCACTCACACTCACACTCACTCTCACTCACTCAGACTCACACACACACTCACACTTAATCACACTCACTCACACTCACACATTCACACTCACACATTCACACTCACACATTCACACTCACACATTCACACTCACTCACACTCAGTCACACTCCCTCACACTCACGCACACTCACACTCACTCACACTCACTCACACTCACTCACACATTCACACTCACACATTCACACTCAGTCACACTCACTCACACTCACTCACACTCACTCACACTTAATCACACTCACACTCACACTTAATCACACTCACTCACACTCACACATTCACACTCACACATTCACACTCACACATTCACACTCACACATTCACACTCACTCACACTCACTCACACTCACGCACACTCACGCACACTCACGCACACTCACGCACACTCACGCACACTCACACTCACTCACACTCACACTCACTCACACTCACTCACACTCACTCACACTCACTCACACTCACTCACACTCACTCACTCACACTCACTCTCACTCTCACTCACTCAGACTCACACACACACTCACACTTAATTACACTCACTCACACTCACTCACACTCACTCACACTCACTCACACACTCACACACTCACTCAAACTCACGCACTCACTCTCACTCGCACTCACTCACACTCACTCACTCACACTTAATCACAGTCACACTTAATCACACTCACACTCACTCACACTCACTCACTCACTCACACTCACTCACACTCAGTCACTCACTCACACTCACTCACACTCACACACACACTCACACTTAATTACACTCACTCACTCACTCTCACTCACACTCACTCACACTCACTCACACTGACTCACTCACACTCACTCACACTCACACTCACTCTCACTCACTCACTCACACTCACTGTCACTCAAACTCACACTCACGCAATCACAATCACTCACACTCAGGCTCACTCACACTCACTCACACTCACTCACACTCACTCACACTGACTCACTCACACTCACTCACACTCACACTCACTCTCACTCACACTCTCACTCACTCAGACTCACACACACACTCACACTTAATTACACTCACTCACACTCACACTCACTCACACTCACTCTCACTCTCACACTCACTCTCACTCACTCTCACTCACTCTCACTCACTCACTCACACTCACACTCACTCACACTTAATCACACTCACACTCACACTTAATCACACTCACACTTAATCACACTCACACTTAATCACACTCACACTCACACTCACTCACACTCACACTCACACATTCACACTCACTCACACTCACACATTCATACTCACACATTCTCACTCACACTCACATTTACTCACACTCACTCACACTCACACTCACTCACACTCACTCACACTCACTCACATACTCACGCACTCACTCTCACTCACGCGCTCACTCACACTCACACTCACTCACACTCACACTTAATCACACTCACACTTAATCACACTCACACTTAATCACACTCACACTCACACTCACTCAGACTCACACTCACACATTCTCACTCACACTCACTCACGCTCACTCACTCACTCACACTCACTCACACTCACTCACACTCACTCACACTCACACTCACACTCACACTCACATTCAAATTCACTCACTCACACTCACACTCACACACACTCATTCACACTCATTCAAACTCACACTTAATCACACTCAATCACACTCAAACTCACACTCACGCAATCACAATCACTCACACTCAGGCACACTCACACTCACCGACACTCACTCACACTAACTCACACTAACTCACTCACATTCAAACTCACACTCACACTCACACACTCACACTCACTCACACTCGCACTCGCACTCGCACTCACATTCACTCACACTCACGCACTCACTCACACTCACACACACACTCACACTTAATTACACTCACTCACACTCACTCACACTTAATCACACTCACACTCACACTTATTCACACTCACACTTAATCACACTCACTCACACTCACACATTCACACTCACACATTCACACTCATACATTCACACTCACACATTCACACTCACTCACACTCACTCACACTCACACTTAATTACACTCGCTCACACTCACTCACACTCACTCACACTCACTCACACTTAATCACACTCACACTTAATCACACTCACACTTAATCACACTCACACTCGCACTCACTCACACTCACACTCATTCACACTCACACATTCACACTCACACATTCACACATTCAAACACTCACACTCACACTCACACTCACACTCACACTCACACTCACACTCACACTCACACTCACACTCACACTCACACTCACACTCACACTCACACTCACACTCACACTCACATTCAAATTCACTCACTCACTCTCACTCACTCACACTCACACTTAATCACACTCACACTCACACTCACTCACACTCACACATTCACACTCACTCACACTCACACATTCATACTCACACATTCTCACTCACACTCACATTTACTCACACTCACTCACATTCAAATTCACTCACTCACACTCACACTCACACACTCACACTCATTCAAACTCACTCACACTCACATTCAAATTCACTCATTCACACTCACACACACTCACTCACACTCTCACGCACTCACATTCACTCACTCACTCACACTCACTCACACTCACTCACACTCACTCACTCACACTCACTCACATTCAAATTCACTCACTCACACTCATTCACACTCATTCACACTCATTCACACTCACACTTAATCACACTCACTCACACTCACACCCACTCACACTCACTCACTCACACTCACATTCAAATTCACTCACTCACACTCACTCACTCTCACTCACACTCACTCACACTCACTCACACTCACTCACACTCACTCACACTCACTCACACACACATTCACACACTCATTCACACACTCATTCATACTCACATTCACACTCACACACACACACTCACACATTCACACTCACACACACACTCCCTCACACATTCTCACACTCACTCACACTCACTCACACTCACTCACACTCACTCACACACTCACTCACACTCACTCTCACTCACACTCACTCACTCAGACACACACACACACTCACACTTAATTACACTCACTCACACTCACACACACTTAATCACACTCACACTCACACTTAATCACACTCACACTTAATCACACTCACACTCACACTCACTCACACTCACACTCACACATTCACACTCACTCACACATTCACACTCACACTCACTCACACTCACACTCACAATCAAATTCACTCACACTCACTCACACTCATTCACACTCACTCACACTCATTCAAATTCACTCACTCACATTCACTCACACTCACTCACACTCACTCACACTCACTCACACTCACTCACACTCACTCACACTCACTCACACTCACTCACACTCACTCACACTCACTCACACTCACTCACACTCACTCACACTCACTCACACTCACTCACACTCACTCACTCACACTCACTCACACTCACTCACACTCACTCACTCACACTCACTCACACTCACACTCACACTCACACTCACACTCACATTCAAATTCACTCACTCACTCACACACACTCACACACACTCACACACACTCACACACACTCACACACACTCACACACACTCACACACACTCACACACACTCACACACACTCACACACACTCACACTCCCTCACACTCACACTCACATTCAAATTCACTCACTCACTCACTCTCACTCTCACTCACTCTCACTCACTCTCACTCACTCTCATTCACACTCACTCACTCACTCACACTCACACTCAATCACACTCACACTCAATCACACTCAAACTCACACTCACGCAATCACAATCACTCACACTCAGGCTCACTCACACTCACTCACACTCACTCACACTCACTCACACTCACTCACTCACACTCACTCACACTCACACTCACTCTCACTCTCACTCACTCAGACTCACACACACACTCACACTTAATTACACTCACTCACACTCACACTCACTCACACTCACTCTCACTCTCACACTCACTCTCACTCACTCTCACTCACTCACTCACACTCACACTCACTCACACTTAATCACACTCACACTCACACTTAATCACACTCACACTTAATCACACTCACACTTAATCACACTCACACTCACACTCACTCACACTCACACTCACACATTCACACTCACTCACACTCACACATTCATACTCACACATTCTCACTCACACTCACATTTACTCACACTCACTCACACTCACACTCACTCACACTCACTCACACTCACTCACACTCACTCACATACTCACGCACTCACTCTCACTCACGCGCTCACTCACACTCACACTCACTCACACTCACACTTAATCACACTCACACTTAATCACACTCACACTTAATCACACTCACACTCACACTCACTCAGACTCACACTCACACATTCTCACTCACACTCACTCACGCTCACTCACTCACTCACACTCACTCACACTCACTCACACTCACACTCACACTCACACTCACATTCAAATTCACTCACTCACACTCACACTCACACACACTCACACTCACTCACACTCATTCACACTCATTCAAACTCACACTTAATCACACTCAATCACACTCAAACTCACACTCACGCAATCACAATCACTCACACTCAGGCACACTCACACTCACCGACACTCACTCACACTAACTCACACTAACTCACTCACATTCAAACTCACACTCACACTCACACACTCACACTCACTCACACTCGCACTCGCACTCGCACTCACATTCACTCACACTCACGCACTCACTCACACTCACACACACACTCACACTTAATTACACTCACTCACACTCACTCACACTTAATCACACTCACACTCACACTTATTCACACTCACACTTAATCACACTCACTCACACTCACACATTCACACTCACACATTCACACTCATACATTCACACTCACACATTCACACTCACTCACACACACTCACACTTAATTACACTCGCTCACACTCACTCACACTCACTCACACTCACTCACACTTAATCACACTCACACTTAATCACACTCACACTTAATCACACTCACACTCGCACTCACTCACACTCACACTCATTCACACTCACACATTCACACTCACACATTCACACACACACATTCACACATTCACACACTCACACTCACACTCACACTCACACTCACACTCACACTCACACTCACACTCACACTCACACTCACACTCACACTCACACTCACACTCACTCTCACTCACTCACACTCATTCACACTCTCACACTCACATTCAAATTCACTCACTCACTCTCACTCACTCACACTCACACTTAATCACACTCACACTCACACTCACTCACACTCACACATTCACACTCACTCACACTCACACATTCATACTCACACATTCTCACTCACACTCACATTTACTCACACTCACTCACATTCAAATTCACTCACTCACACTCACACTCACACACTCACACTCATTCAAACTCACTCACACTCACATTCAAATTCACTCATTCACACTCACACACACTCACTCACACTCTCACGCACTCACATTCACTCACTCACTCACACTCACTCACACTCACTCACACTCACTCACACTCACTCACTCACACTCACTCACATTCAAATTCACTCACTCACACTCATTCACACTCATTCACACTCATTCACACTCACACTTAATCACACTCACTCACACTCACACCCACTCACACTCACTCACTCACACTCACATTCAAATTCACTCACTCACACTCACTCACTCTCACTCACACTCACTCACACTCACTCACACTCACTCACACTCACTCACACTCACTCACACTCACACACTCATTCACACACTCATTCATACTCACATTCACACTCACACACACACACTCACACATTCACACTCACACACACTCCCTCACACATTCTCACACTCACTCACACTCACTCACACTCACTCACACTCACTCACACACTCACTCACACTCACTCACACTCACTCACACTCACTCACTCAGACACACACACACACTCACACTTAATTACACTCACTCACACTCACACACACTTAATCACACTCACACTCACACTTAATCACACTCACACTTAATCACACTCACACTCACACTCACTCACACTCACACTCACACATTCACACTCACTCACACATTCACACTCACACTCACTCACACTCACACTCACAATCAAATTCACTCACACTCACTCACACTCATTCACACTCACTCACACTCATTCACACTCACTCACACTCATTCAAATTCACTCACTCACATTCACTCACACTCACACACACTCACACTCACACTCACACTCACACTCACACATTCACACTCTCACACTCACACATTCACACTCTCACACACACTCACACACACTCACACACACTCACACACACTCACACTCACTCACACTCACTCACACTCACACTCACATTCAAATTCACTCACTCACTCACACTCACTCACACACACTCACACACACTCACTCACACTCACACTCACTCACATTCAAATTCACTCACTCACACTCACATTCAAATTCACTCACTCACACTCATTCACACTCATTCACACTCAATCACACTCAATCACACTCAATCACACTCAATCACACTCACACTCAATCACGCTCACTCACGCTCACACTCACTCATATTCAAATTCACTCACTCACACTCTCACTCACTCACACTCACTCACATTCACACTCACTCACTCAATCACGCTCACTCACACTCACTCACGCTCACTCACAGTCAAATTCACTCACTCACATTCACTCACACTCACACTCACACACACTCATTCACACTCATAATTAATCACACTCATTCACACTCAATCACACTCATTCAAACTCACACTTAATCACACTCACTCACACTCACACTCACACTCAATCACGCTCACTCACACTCATACTCACTCCTACTCACTCACACTCACACTCACTCACATTCACACATTCACACTCACACTCACACTTAATCACACTCACTCAAACTCAATCACACACACCCACTCACACTCACACCCACTCACTCACATTCACACTCACTCACATTCAAATTCACTCACTCACACTCACACTCACACTCACACTCACACTCACATTCACTCACACTCACTCACACTCACATTCAAATTCACTCACTCCTACTCACTCACACTCTCACGCACTCACACTCACTCACTCACACTCACTCACACTCACTCACATTCAAATTCACTCACTCACACTCATTCACACTCATTCACACTCACACTTAATCACACTCACTCACACTCACACCCACTCACACTCACTCACTCACACCTCACATTCAAATTCACTCACTCACACTCACTCACACTCACTCACACTCAATCACACTCAATCACATTCAAATTCACTCACACACACTCACACTCACTCACACTCACACTCACTCACACTCACTCACACTCACTCACACTCACTCACTCTCACTCACTCTCACTCACTCTCACTCACACTCACTCACACTCACATTCAAATTCACTCACTCACACTCACATTCAAATTCACTCACACACACTCACTCACACTCATACTCACTCCTACTCACTCACACTCACACTCACACATTCACACTCACACTCACACTTAATCACACTCACACTTAATCACACTCACACTCACACTCACTCACACTCACTCACACTCACACTCATTCAAACTCACACTTAATCACACTCACTCACACTCACACTCAATTACACTCACTCACTCTCACTCACTCTCATTCACTCTCATTCACACTCACTCACACTCACTCACACTCACACTCAATCACACTCAATCACACTCAAACTCACACTCACGCAATCACAATCACTCACACTCAGGCACACTCACACTCACCGACACTCACCGACACTCACTCACACTAACTCACACTAACTCACACTAACTCACACTAACTCACTCACATTCAAACTCACACTCACACTCACACACTCACACTCGCACTCGCACTCACATTCACTCACACTCACTCACTGCCCTCCCCTGATGAGTCATCCCCCTCAACAGTACCCAAAGCAGTGTATCTGTTTTGCAGGGGGATGACCACAGGGGAATCCTGCACTACCTTCCTTGCACTGCTCTTCCTGTTGGTCTTCCATTCCCTATCTGGCTGTGGACCCTTTCCCTGTGGTACGACCAACTCGCTACACGTGATACTCACGTCATTCTCAGCATCGTGGATGCTCCGGGGTGAATCCACCCTCAGCTCCAACTCCGCAACTCCCCGCACACGTAATCGTCAGGGACACCGGAAGTGTCCCTGAGTTCCCACATGGTACAGGAGGAGCATAACACCCGACCGAGCTCTCCTGCCATGACTTAACCCTTATATACACTTAAATTGGCAACAACAGTGTTAAGTTACTCACTGAGAAAAAAGAAAAACCACTCACCAATCACCAGCCAATCACTTACCCTCTTGGCTGTGACGTCACCTTTTGATTTCTTTCTACTTTTTTGCCTTCTCCCTGTAGCTGCAAAAGTACGCCTTTTATAGGCCGCTCCACGCACCTCCTCGACGCTGCTCCCGACTGCCGCCGACACTGGGCCCCGGACTCCCTGCTGTGCCTTTGATAGGACGCTCCACGCACCTCCTCGATGCTGCTCCCGACTGCCGCCGACTCTGAGCCCCGGACTCCCTGCTGTGCCTTTTATAGGCCGCTCCACGCACGTCCTCGACGCTGCTCCCGACTGCCGCCGACACTGGGCCCCGGACTCCCTGCTGTGCCTTTTATAGGCCGCTCCACGCACCTCCTCGAAGCTGCTCCCGACTGCCGCCGACTCTAGGCCCCGGACTCCCTGCTGTGCCTTTTATAGGCCGCTCCACGCACCTCCTCGACGCTGCTTCCCGACTGCCGCCGACTCTGGGCCCCGGACTCCCTGCTGTGCCTTTTATAGGCCGCTCCACGCACCTACTCGACGCTGCTTCCCGACTGCCGCCGACTCTGGGCCCCGGACTCCCTACTGTGCCTTTTATAGGCCTCTCCACGCACCTACTCGACGCTGCTCCCGACTGCCGCCGACTCACACTCACACTCACACTCACTCACACTCATTCACACTAACACTCACTCACACTCACACATTCACACTCACACTTAATTACAATCACTCACACTCACTCACACTCAATTACACTCACTCACACTCACTCTCACTCTCACTCACTCACACTCACTCACACTCACACTTAATTACACTCACTCACACTCACTCACACTCACACTCACTCACACTTAATCATACTCACACTCACACTTAATCACACTCACATTCACACTCACTCACACTCACACTCACACATTCACACTCACTCACTCACACTCACTCACTCACGCTCACTCACTTACACTCACTCACACTCACACTCACAATCACATTCAAATTCACTCACACTCACTCACGATCACATTCAAATTCACTCACTCACACTCACACTCACTCACACTCTCACTCACTCTCACACACTCACACACACTCAATTACACACTCACTCAGACTCACTCGCTCTCGCTCACACTCACACTCACACACTCACACTTAATTACACTCACACTCACACACTCACTCACCCTCAATTACAGTCTCACTCACACTCACTCACACTCACTCACACTCACTCACACACACTTAATTACACTCACTCACACTCACACTCAATTACACTCACTCACACTCACACTCACTCACTCTCACTCACTCACACTCACTCACACTCACACTTAATTACACTCACTCACACTCACACTCACTCACACTCACACTCACTCACACTCACACTCACACTTAATCACACTCACACTGACTCACACTCAAACTCACACATTCACACTCACTCACTCACACTCACTCACACACTCACACACTCACTCACTCACGCTCACTCACTCACACTCACTCACACTCACTCACACTCACACTCACATTCAAATTCACTCACTCACACTCACATTCAAATTCACTCACACACACTCACTCACACTCTCACACACTCACACTCACTCACACTCACTCACTCACACTCACTCACACTCACACTCACATTCAAATTCACTCACACACACTCACTCACACTCTCACACACTCACACTCATTCACACTCACTCACACTCACTCACTCACATTCAAATTCACTCACTCACACTCACATTCAAATTCACTCACACACACTCACTCACACTCTCACACACTCACCCTCACTCACACTCACTCACACTCACACTTAGTCACGCTCACTCACACTCACACTCACTCACATTCAAATTCACTCACTCACACTCACATTCAAATTCACTCACTCAGACTCATTCACACTCATTCACACTCACACTCATTCACACTCACACTCATTCACACTCATTCACGCTCACTCACACTCACACTCACTCATATTCAAATTCACTCACTCACACTCTCACTCACTCACACTCACTCACATTCACACTCACTCACACTCAATCACGCTCACTCACTCACTCACACTCACACTTAATTACACTCACACTCACTCACACTCACACTCACACTCACACTCACTCACACTCACTCACACTCACTCACACTCACTCACACTCACACTCACTCACACTCACACTCACTCACACTCACTCACACTCACTCACTCACACTCACTCACACTCACTCACACTCATTCATACTCACTCACATTCAAATTCACTCACTCACATTCACTCACACTCACACTCACACACACTCATTCATACTCACTCACATTCAAATTCACTCACTCACACTCATTCACACTCATTCACACTCATTCACACTCATTCACACTCACACCCACTCACACTCACTCACACCTCACATTCAAATTCACTCACTCACACTCACTCACACTCAATCACATTCAAATTCACTCACACACTCACTCACACTCAATCACACTCAGTCACACTCACTCACTCACATTCAAATTCACACTCACTCACACTCACTCACACTCACTCACACTCACTCACACTCACTCACTCAAACTCACGCACTCACTCTCACTCGCACTCACTCACACTCACTCACACTCACACTCACATTCAAATTCACTCACTCACACTCACACTCACACACACTCACTCATTCACACTCATTCAAACTCACACTTAATCACACTCACTCACACTCACACTCAATTACACTCACTCACTCACTCTCACTCTCACTCACTCTCACTCACTCTCACTCACTCTCATTCACACTCACTCACTCACACTCACACTCAATCACACTCACACTCAATCACACTCAAACTCACACTCACGCAATCACAATCACTCACACTCAGGCTCACTCACACTCACTCACACTCACTCACACTCACTCACACTGACTCACTCACACTCACTCACACCCACACTCACTCTCACTCTCACTCACTCAGACTCACACACACACTCACACTTAATTACACTCACTCACACTCACTCACACTCACTCTCACACTCACTCTCACTCACACTCACTCACACTCACTCACACTCACTCACACTTAATCACACTCACACTCACACTTAATCACACTCACACTTAATCACACTCACACTTAATCACACTCACACTCACACTCACTCACACTCACACTCACACATTCACACTCACTCACACTCACACATTCATACTCACACATTCTCACTCACACTCACATTTACTCACACTCACTCACACTCACACTCACTCACACTCACTCACACTCACTCACACTCACTCACACTTAATCACACTCACACTCACACTTAATCACACTCACACTTAATCACACTCACACTTAATCACACTCACACTCACACTCACTCACACTCACACTCACACATTCACACTCACTCACACTCACACATTCATACTCACACATTCTCACTCACACTCACATTTACTCACACTCACTCACACTCACACTCACTCACACTCACTCACACTCACTCACATACTCACGCACTCACTCTCACTCACGCGCTCACTCACACTCACACTCACTCACACTCACACTTAATCACACTCACACTTAATCACACTCACACTTAATCACACTCACACTCACACTCACTCAGACTCACACTCACACATTCTCACTCACACTCACTCACTCACTCACACTCACTCACACTCACTCACACTCACACTCACACTCACATTCAAATTCACTCACTCACACTCACACTCACACACACTCACACTCACTCACACTCATTCACACTCATTCAAACTCACACTTAATCACACTCAATCACACTCAAACTCACACTCACGCAATCACAATCACTCACACTCAGGCACACTCACACTCACCGACACTCACTCACACTAACTCACACTAACTCACACTAACTCACTCACATTCAAACTCACACTCACACTCACACTCACACACTCACACTCACTCACACTCGCACTCGCACTCACATTCACTCACACTCACGCACTCACTCACACTCACACACACACTCACACTTAATTACACTCACTCACACTCACTCACACTTAATCACACTCACACTCACACTTATTCACACTCACACTTAATCACACTCACTCACACTCACACATTCACACTCACACATTCACACTCATACATTCACACTCACTCACACTCACTCACACTCACTTACACTCACTCACACTCACACACACACACACACACACACTCACTCACACACACACACTAACTCACACTCACTCTCACTCACTCACACTCACACTCACACTCACACACACACACACACACACTCACTCACACACACTAACTCACACTCACTCTCACTCACTCACACTCATTCACACTCTCACACTCACATTCAAATTCACTCACTCACTCTCACTCACTCACACTCACACTTAATCACACTCACACTCACACATTCACACTCACTCACACTCACACATTCATACTCACACATTCTCACTCACACTCACATTTACTCACACTCACTCACATTTACTCACACTCACTCACTCACACTCACACTCACACACACTCACACTCATTCAAACTCACTCACACTCACATTCAAATTCACTCACTCACACTCACACACACTCACTCACACTCTCACGCACTCACATTCACTCACTCACTCACACTCACTCACACTCACTCACTCACACTCACTCACATTCAAATTCACTCACTCACACTCATTCACACTCATTCACACTCATTCACACTCACACTTAATCACACTCACTCACACTCACACCCACTCACACTCACTCACTCACACTCACATTCAAATTCACTCACTCACACTCACTCACTCTCACTCACTCTCACTCACTCTCACTCACTCTCACTCACTCTCACTCACTCTCACTCACTCTCACTCACTCTCACTCACACTCACTCACTCACACACACATTCACACACTCATTCACACACTCATTCATACTCACATTCACACTCACACACACACACTTACACATTCACACTCACACACACTCCCTCACACATTCTCACACTCACTCACACTCACTCACACTCACTCACACTCACTCACACTCACTCACACTCACTCACACTCACTCACACTCACTCACTCACTCACACTCACTCACTCTCACTCACTCAGACACACACACACACTCACACTTAATTACACTCACTCACACTCACACACACTTAATCACACTCACACTCACACTTAATCACACTCACACTTAATCACACTCACACATTCACACTCACTCACACTCACACATTCATACTCACACATTCTCACTCACACTCACATTTACTCACACTCACTCACATTTACTCACACTCACTCACTCACACTCACACTCACACTCACACACACTCACTCACACTCTCACGCACTCACATTCACTCACTCACACTCACTCACACTCACTCACACTCACTCACACTCACTCACTCACACTCACTCACATTCAAATTCACTCACTCACACTCATTCACACTCATTCACACTCATTCACACTCACACTTAATCACACTCACTCACACTCACACCCACTCACACTCACTCACTCACACTCACATTCAAATTCACTCACTCACACTCACTCACTCTCACTCACACTCACTCACACTCACTCACACTCACTCACACTCACTCACACTCACTCACACTCACTCACACTCACTCACACTCACTCACACTCACTCACACTCACTCACACTCACTCACACTCACTCACACTCACTCACACTCACTCACACTCACTCACACTCACTCACTCACACACACATTCACACACTCATTCACACACTCATTCATACTCACATTCACACTCACACACACACACTCACACATTCACACTCACACACACTCCCTCACACATTCTCACACTCACTCACACTCACTCACACTCACTCACACTCACTCACACTCACTCACACTCACTCACACTCACTCACACTAACTCACACTAACTCACTCACACTCACACACTCACACTCGCACTCACATTCACTCACACTCACTCACTGCCCTCCCCTGATGAGTCATCCCCCTCAACAGTACCCAAAGCAGTGTATCTGTTTTGCAGGGGGATGACCACAGGGGAATCCTGCACTACCTTCCTTGCACTGCTCTTCCTGTTGGTCTTCCATTCCCTATCTGGCTGTGGACCCTTTCCCTGTGGTACGACCAACTCGCTACACGTGATACTCACGTCATTCTCAGCATCGTGGATGCTCCGGGGTGAATCCACCCTCAGCTCCAACTCCGCAACTTCCCGCACACGTAATCGTCAGGGACACCGGAAGTGTCCCTGAGTTCCCACATGGTACAGGAGGAGCATAACACCCGACCGAGCTCTCCTGCCATGACTTAACCCTTATATACACTTAAATTGGCAACAACAGTGTTAAGTTACTCACTGAGAAAAAAGAAAAACCACTCACCAATCACCAGCCAATCACTTACCCTCTTGGCTGTGACGTCACCTTTTGATTTCTTTCTACTTTTTTGCCTTCTCCCTGTAGCTGCAAAAGTACGCCTTTTATAGGCCGCTCCACGCACCTCCCGACTGCCGCCGACACTGGGCCCCGGACTCCCTGCTGTGCCTTTGATAGGACGCTCCACGCACCTCCTCGATGCTGCTCCCGACTGCCGCCGACTCTGAGCCCCGGACTCCCTGCTGTGCCTTTTATAGGCCGCTCCACGCACGTCCTCGACGCTGCTCCCGACTGCCGCCGACACTGGGCCCCGGACTCCCTGCTGTGCCTTTTATAGGCCGCTCCACGCACCTCCTCGACGCTGCTTCCCGACTGCCGCCGACTCTGGGCCCCGGACTCCCTACTGTGCCTTTTATAGGCCTCTCCACGCACCTACTCGACGCTGCTCCCGACTGCCGCCGACTCACACTCACACTCACACTCACTCACACTCATTCACACTAACACTCACTCACACTCACACATTCACACTCACACTTAATTACAATCACTCACACTCAATTACACTCACTCACACTCACTCTCACTCACACTCACTCACACTCACACTTAATTACACTCACTCACACTCACTCACACTCACACTCACTCACACTTAATCATACTCACACTCACACTTAATCACACTCACATTCACACTCACTCACACTCACACTCACACATTCACACTCTCACATTCTCACTCACACATTCTCACTCACACTCACTCACTCACGCTCACTCACTTACACTCACTCACACTCACACTCACAATCACATTCAAATTCACTCACACTCACTCACGATCACATTCAAATTCACTCACTCACACTCACACTCACTCACACTCTCACTCACTCTCACACACTCACACACACTCAATTACACACTCACTCAGACTCACTCGCTCTCGCTCACACTCACACTCACACACTCACACTTAATTACACTCACACTCACACACTCACTCACCCTCAATTACAGTCTCACTCACACTCACTCACACTCACTCACACTCACTCACACTCACACTTAATTACACTCACTCACACTCACACTCAATTACACTCACTCACACTCACACTCACTCACTCTCACTCACTCACACTCACTCACACTCACTCACACTCACTCACACTCACACTTAATTACACTCACTCACACTCACACTCACTCACACTCACTCACACTCACACTCACACTCACACTTAATCACACTCACACTGACTCACACTCAAACTCACACATTCACACTCACTCACTCACACTCACTCACACACTCACACACTCACTCACTCACGCTCACTCACTCACACTCACTCACACTCACTCACACTCACACTCACTCACTCACACTCACATTCAAATTCACTCACACACACTCACTCACACTCTCACACACTCACACTCACTCACACTCACTCACTCACACTCACTCACACTCACACTCACATTCAAATTCACTCACTCACACTCACATTCAAATTCACTCACACACACTCACTCACACTCTCACACACTCACACTCATTCACACTCACTCACACTCACTCACTCACATTCAAATTCACTCACTCACACTCACATTCAAATTCACTCACACACACTCACTCACACTCTCACACACTCACCCTCACTCACACTCACTCACACTCACACTTAGTCACGCTCACTCACACTCACACTCACTCACATTCAAATTCACTCACTCACACTCACATTCAAATTCACTCACTCAGACTCATTCACACTCATTCACACTCACACTCATTCACACTCACACTCATTCACGCTCACTCACACTCACACTCACTCATATTCAAATTCACTCACTCACACTCTCACTCACTCACACTCACTCACACTCACTCACACTCACTCACACTCACTCACACTCACTCACACTCACTCACACTCACTCACACTCACTCACTCACACACACATTCACACACTCATTCACACACTCATTCATACTCACATTCACACTCACACACACACACTCACACATTCACACTCACACACACTCCCTCACACTCACTCACACTCACTCACACTCACTCACACTCACTCACACTCACTCACACTCACTCACACTCACTCACACTCACTCACACTCACTCACACTCACTCACACACTCACTCACACTCACTCACTCTCACTCACTCAGACACACACACACACTCACACTTAATTACACTCACTCACACTCACACACACTTAATCACACTCACACTCACACTTAATCACACTCACACTTAATCACACTCACACTCACACTCACTCACACTCACACTCACACATTCACACTCACTCACACATTCACACTCACACTCACTCACACTCACACTCACAATCAAATTCACTCACACTCACTCACACTCACTCACACTCATTCACACTCACTCACACTCATTCAAATTCACTCACTCACATTCACTCACACTCACACACACTCACACTCACACATTCACACTCACACTCACACATTCACACTCACACACACACATTCACACTCACACACTCACACTCACACATTCACACTCTCACTCTCACACTCACTCACACTCACTCACACTCACTCACACTCACTCACACTCACTCAAATTCACTCACTCACATTCACTCACACTCACACACACTCACACTCACACTCACACTCACACATTCACACTCACACTCACACATTCACACTCACACACACACATTCACACTCACACACTCACACTCACACATTCACACTCTCACTCTCACACTCACTCACACTCACTCACACTCACTCACACTCACTCACACTCACTCACACTCACTCACACTCACTCACTCACTCACACTCACATTCAAATTCACTCACTCACACACACTCACACACACTCACACACACTCACACACACTCACACACACTCACACACACTCACACACACTCACACACACTCACACACACTCACACACACTCACACTCACACTCACATTCAAATTCACTCACTCACTCACACTCACTCACACACACTCACACACACTCACTCACACTCACACTCACTCACATTCAAATTCACTCACTCACTCACATTCAAATTCACTCACTCACACTCATTCACACTCAATCACACTCAATCACACTCACTCACGCTCACACTCACTCATATTCAAATTCACTCACTCACACTCTCACTCACTCACACTCACTCACATTCACACTCACTCACTCACACTCAATCACGCTCACACACTCACTCACGCTCACTCACAGTCAAATTCACTCACTCACATTCACTCACACTCACACTCACACACACTCATTCACACTCATACTTAATCACACTCATTCACACTCAATCACACTCATTCAAACTCACACTTAATCACACTCACTCACACTCACACTCACACTCAATCACGCTCACTCACACTCATACTCACTCCTACTCACTCACACTCACACTCACTCACATTCACACATTCACACTCACACTCACACTTAATCACACTCACTCAAACTCAATCACACACACCCACTCACACTCACACCCACTCACTCACATTCACACTCACTCACATTCAAATTCACTCACTCACACTCACACTCACACTCACACTCACATTCACTCACACTCACTCACACTCACATTCAAATTCACTCACTCCTACTCACTCACACTCTCACGCACTCACACTCACTCACACTCACTCACACTCACTCACACTCAAATTCACTCACTCACACTCATTCACACTCATTCACACTCATTCACACTCATTCACACTCACACTTAATCACACTCACTCACACTCACACCCACTCACACTCACTCACTCACACCTCACATTCAAATTCACTCACTCACACTCACTCACACTCAATCACATTCAAATTCACTCACACACACTCACACTCACTCACACTCACACTCACTCACACTCACACTCACTCACTCACACTCACTCACACTCACTCACACTCACTCACACTCACTCACACTCAAATTCACTCACTCACACTCACTCACACTCACACTCACATTCAAATTCACTCACTCACACTCACATTCAAATTCACTCACACACACTCACTCACACTCGCACACACTCACACTCACTCACATTCAAATTCACTCACACACTCACACTCATTCACTCTCATTCACACTTAATTACACTCACACTCACTCACACTCACACTCACTCACACTCACTCACACTCACTCACACTCACTCACACTCACTCACACTCACTCACACTCACTCACACTCACTCACACTCACTCACACTCACTCACACTCACTCACACTCACTCACACTCACTCACACTCACTCACACACTCACTCTCACTCACACTCACACTCAATCACGCTCACTCACACTCATACTCACTCCTACTCACTCACACTCACACTCACACACTCACACTCACACTCACACACTCACACTCACACATTCACACTTAATCACACTCACTCAAACTCAATCACTCTCACTCACTCACTCACTCTCACTCTCACTCACACACACACTCACACTTAATTACACTCTCACACTCACTCACACTTAATCACACTCACACTCACACTTAATCACACTCACACTTAATCACACTCACACTCACTCACACTCACACATTCACACTCACACATTCACACTCACACATTCACACTCACACATTCTCACTCACTCACTCTCACACTCACAATCAAATTCACTCACACTCATCACACTCGCTCACACTCGCTCACACTCACACTTAATCACACTCACACTCACACTCACTCACACTCACTCACACTCACACTCACTCACACTCATTCAAACTCACACTTAATCACACTCACTCACACTCACACTCAATTACACTCACTCACTCTCACTCACTCTCATTCACTCTCATTCACACTCACTCACACTCACTCACACTCACACTCAATCACACTCAATCACACTCAAACTCACACTCACGCAATCACAATCACTCACACTCAGGCACACTCACACTCACCGACACTCACCGACACTCACTCACACTAACTCACACTAACTCACACTAACTCACACTAACTCACTCACATTCAAACTCACACTCACACTCACACACTCACACTCACACTCGCACTCACATTCACTCACACTCACTCACTGCCCTCCCCTGATGAGTCATCCCCCTCAACAGTACCCAAAGCAGTGTATCTGTTTTGCAGGGGGATGACCACAGGGGAATCCTGCACTACCTTCCTTGCACTGCTCTTCCTGTTGGTCTTCCATTCCCTATCTGGCTGTGGACCCTTTCCCTGTGGTACGACCAACTCGCTACACGTGATACTCACGTCATTCTCAGCATCGTGGATGCTCCGGGGTGAATCCACCCTCAGCTCCAACTCCGCAACTTCCCGCACACGTAATCGTCAGGGACACCGGAAGTGTCCCTGAGTTCCCACATGGTACAGGAGGAGCATAACACCCGACCGAGCTCTCCTGCCATGACTTAACCCTTATATACACTTAAATTGGCAACAACAGTGTTAAGTTACTCACTGAGAAAAAAGAAAAACCACTCACCAATCACCAGCCAATCACTTACCCTCTTGGCTGTGACGTCACCTTTTGATTTCTTTCTACTTTTTTGCCTTCTCCCTGTAGCTGCAAAAGTACGCCTTTTATAGGCCGCTCCACGCACCTCCTCGACGCTGCTCCCGACTGCCGCCGACACTGGGCCCCGGACTCCCTGCTGTGCCTTTGATAGGACGCTCCACGCACCTCCTCGATGCTGCTCCCGACTGCCGCCGACTCTGAGCCCCGGACTCCCTGCTGTGCCTTTTATAGGCCGCTCCACGCACGTCCTCGACGCTGCTCCCGACTGCCGCCGACACTGGGCCCCGGACTCCCTGCTGTGCCTTTTATAGGCCGCTCCACGCACCTCCTCGAAGCTGCTCCCGACTGCCGCCGACTCTAGGCCCCGGACTCCCTGCTGTGCCTTTTATAGGCCGCTCCACGCACCTCCTCGACGCTGCTTCCCGACTGCCGCCGACTCTGGGCCCCGGACTCCCTGCTGTGCCTTTTATAGGCCGCTCCACGCACCTCCTCGACGCTGCTTCCCGACTGCCGCCGACTCTGGGCCCCGGACTCCCTACTGTGCCTTTTATAGGCCTCTCCACGCACCTACTCGACGCTGCTCCCGACTGCCGCCGACTCACACTCACACTCACACTCACTCACACTCATTCACACTAACACTCACTCACACTCACACATTCACACTCACACTTAATTACAATCACTCACACTCACTCACACTCAATTACACTCACTCACACTCACTCTCACTCTCACTCACTCACACTCACTCACACTCACTCACACTCACACTTAATCATACTCACACTTAATCACACTCACTCACACTCACTCACACTCACACATTCACACTCACTCACACATTCACACTCACACTCACTCACACTCAGTCACTCACACTCACTCACACACTCACTCACTCACACTCACATTCAAATTCACTCACACTCACTCACACTCACTCACACTCACACTCACACTCACACTCTCACTCACTCACTCAGACACACACACACACTCACACTTAATTACACTCACTCACACTCACACACACTTAATCACACTCACACTCACACTTAATCACACTCACACTTAATCACACTCACACTCACACTCACTCACACTCACACATTCACACTCACACTCACTCACACTCACACTCTCAATCAAATTCACTCACACTCACTCACACTCATTCACACTCACTCACACTCATTCAAATTCACTCACTCACATTCACTCACACTCACACACACTCACACTCACACACTCACACTCACACACTCACACTCTCACTCTCACTCTCACTCTCACTCACACTCACACACACTTAATCACACTCACACTCACACTTAATCACACTCACACTTAATCACACTCACACTCACACTCACACATTCACACTCACTCACACATTCACACTCACTCACACATTCACACTCACACTCACTCACACTCACACTCTCAATCAAATTCACTCACACTCACTCACACTCATTCACACTCACTCACACTCATTCGAATTCACTCACTCACATTCACTCACACTCACACACACACACATTCACACTCACACATTCACACTCACACACTCACACTCACACACTCACACTCACACATTCACACTCACACATTCACACTCACACATTCACACTCACACATTCACACTCACACATTCACACTCACACATTCACACTCACACATTCACACTCACACATTCACACTCACACACTCACACTCACACATTCACACTCACACATTCACACTCACACACTCACACTCACACATTCACACTCACACACTCACACTCACACACTCACACATTCACACTCACACATTCACACTCACACATTCACACTCACACACTCACACTCACACATTCACACTCACACATTCACACTCACACTTAATTACAATCACTCACACTCACTCACACTCAATTACACTCACTCACACTCACTCTCACTCTCACTCACTCACACTCACTCACACTCACTCACACTCACACTTAATCATACTCACACTTAATCACACTCACTCACACTCACTCACACTCACACATTCACACTCACTCACACATTCACACTCACACTCACTCACACTCAGTCACTCACACTCACTCACACACTCACTCACTCACACTCACATTCAAATTCACTCACACTCACTCACACTCACTCACACTCACACTCACACTCACACTCTCACTCACTCACTCAGACACACACACACACTCACACTTAATTACACTCACTCACACTCACACACACTTAATCACACTCACACTCACACTTAATCACACTCACACTTAATCACACTCACACTCACACTCACTCACACTCACACATTCACACTCACACTCACTCACACTCACACTCTCAATCAAATTCACTCACACTCACTCACACTCATTCACACTCACTCACACTCATTCAAATTCACTCACTCACATTCACTCACACTCACACACACTCACACTCACACTCACACATTCACACATTCACACTCACACATTCACACTCACACACTCACACTCACACATTCACACTCACACATTCACACTCACACATTCACACTCACACATTCACACTCACACATTCACACTCACACATTCACACTCACACACTCACACTCACACACTCACACTCACACACTCACACTCACACACTCACACTCACACACTCACACTCACACACTCACACTCACACACTCACACTCTCACTCTCACTCTCACTCTCACTCACACTCACACACACTTAATCACACTCACACTCACACTTAATCACACTCACACTTAATCACACTCACACTCACACTCACACATTCACACTCACTCACACATTCACACTCACACTCACTCACACTCACACTCTCAATCAAATTCACTCACACTCACTCACACTCATTCACACTCACTCACACTCATTCGAATTCACTCACTCACATTCACTCACACTCACACACACACACATTCACACTCACACATTCACACTCACACACTCACACTCACACACTCACACTCACACATTCACACTCACACATTCACACTCACACATTCACACTCACACATTCACACTCACACATTCACACTCACACATTCACACTCACACATTCACACTCACACATTCACACTCACACACTCACACTCACACATTCACACTCACACATTCACACTCACACACTCACACTCACACATTCACACTCACACACTCACACATTCACACTCACACATTCACACTCACACATTCACACTCACACACTCACACTCACACATTCACACTCACACATTCACACTCACACACTCACACTCACACATTCACACTCACACACTCACACACTCACACTCACACTCACACATTCACACTCACACACTCACACTCACACATTCACACTCACACACTCACACTCACACACTCACACTCACACATTCACACTCACACATTCACACTCACACACTCACACTCACACACTCACACTCACACACTCACACTCACACATTCACACTCACACACTCACACTCACACATTCACACTCACACACTCACACTCACACACTCACACTCACACATTCACACTCACACATTCACACTCACACACTCACACTCACACACTCACACTCACACACTCACACTCACACATTCACACTCACACACTCACACTCACACACTCACACTCACACACTCACACTCACACACTCACACTCACACACTCACACTCACACATTCACACTCACACACTCACACTCACACACTCACACTCACACTCACACACTCACACTCACACATTCACACTCACACATTCACACTCACACACTCACACTCACACATTCACACTCACACACTCACACTCACACTCACACATTCACACTCACACACTCACACTCACACACTCACACTCACACATTCACACTCACACACTCACACTCACACATTCACACTCACACACTCACACACTCACACTCACACACTCACACTCACACATTCACACTCACACACTCACACTCACACATTCACACTCACACACTCACACTCACACACTCACACTCACACATTCACACTCACACACTCACACTCACACATTCACACTCACACACTCACACTCACACACTCACACTCACACATTCACACTCACACACTCACACTCACACACTCACACTCACACATTCACACTCACACACTCACACTCACACACTCACACTCACACATTCACACTCACACACTCACACTCACACATTCACACTCACACATTCACACTCACACATTCACACTCACACATTCACACTCACTCACTCACACTCACTCACACTCAAATTCACTCACTCACACTCATTCACACTCACACTTAATCACACTTACTCACTCACACCTCACATTCAAATTCACTCACTCACACTCACTCACACTCAATCACACTCAATCACATTCAAATTCACTCACACACACTCACACTCACACTCACATTCAAATTCACTCACTCACACTCACATTCAAATTCACTCACACACACTCACTCACACTCTCACACACTCACACTCACTCACACTCACTCACATTCAAATTCACTCACACACTCACACTCATTCACTCTCATTCACACTTAATTACACTCACACTCACTCACACTCACTCACACTCACTCACACTCACTCACACTCACTCACACTCACACACTCACACTCACACTCACACTCACATTCAAATTCACTCACTCACACTCACTCTCACTCACACTCAATCACGCTCACTCACACTCATACTCACACCTACTCACTCACACTCACACTCACTCACATTCACACATTCACACTCACACTCACACTTAATCACACTCACTCAAACTCAATCACTCTCACTCACTCACTCTCACTCACTCTCACTCACTCACTCTCACTCACTCTCACACACACACTCACTCTTAATTACACTCTCACACTCACTCACACTTAATCACACTCACACTCACACTTAATCACACTCACTCACACTCACACTCACACATTCACACTCACACATTCACACTCACACATTCACACTCACACACTCTCACACTCACAATCAAATTCACTCACACTCGCTCACACTCGCTCACACTCGCTCACACTCGCTCACACTCGCTCACACTCACACTTAATCACACTCACACTCACACACACTCACACCCACACTCTTTCACACTCATTCAAACTCACACTTAATCACACTCACTCACACTCACACTCAATTACACTCACTCACTCTCATTCACTCTCATTCACACTCACTCACACTCACACTCATTCAAACTCACACTTAATCACACTCACTCACACTCACACTCAATTACACTCACTCACTCTCACTCACTCTCATTCACTCTCATTCACACTCACTCACACTCACTCACACTCACACTCAATCACACTCAATCACACTCAAACTCACACTCACGCAATCACAATCACTCACACTCAGGCACACTCACACTCACCGACACTCACTCACACTAACTCACACTAACTCACACTAACTCACACTAACTCACTCACATTCAAACTCACACTCACACTCACACACTCACACTCACACTCGCACTCACATTCACTCACACTCACTCACTGCCCTCCCCTGATGAGTCATCCCCCTCAACAGTACCCAAAGCAGTGTATCTGTTTTGCAGGGGGATGACCACAGGGGAATCCTGCACTACCTTCCTTGCACTGCTCTTCCTGTTGGTCTTCCATTCCCTATCTGGCTGTGGACCCTTTCCCTGTGGTACGACCAACTCGCTACACGTGATACTCACGTCATTCTCAGCATCGTGGATGCTCCGGGGTGAATCCACCCTCAGCTCCAACTCCGCAACTTCCCGCACACGTAATCGTCAGGGACACCGGAAGTGTCCCTGAGTTCCCACATGGTACAGGAGGAGCATAACACCCGACCGAGCTCTCCTGCCATGACTTAACCCTTATATACACTTAAATTGGCAACAACAGTGTTAAGTTACTCACTGAGAAAAAAGAAAAACCACTCACCAATCACCAGCCAATCACTTACCCTCTTGGCTGTGACGTCACCTTTTGATTTCTTTCTACTTTTTTGCCTTCTCCCTGTAGCTGCAAAAGTACGCCTTTTATAGGCCGCTCCACGCACCTCCTCGACGCTGCTCCCGACTGCCGCCGACACTGGGCCCCGGACTCCCTGCTGTGCCTTTGATAGGACGCTCCACGCACCTCCTCGATGCTGCTCCCGACTGCCGCCGACTCTGAGCCCCGGACTCCCTGCTGTGCCTTTTATAGGCCGCTCCACGCACGTCCTCGACGCTGCTCCCGACTGCCGCCGACACTGGGCCCCGGACTCCCTGCTGTGCCTTTTATAGGCCGCTCCACGCACCTCCTCGAAGCTGCTCCCGACTGCCGCCGACTCTAGGCCCCGGACTCCCTGCTGTGCCTTTTATAGGCCGCTCCACGCACCTCCTCGACGCTGCTTCCCGACTGCCGCCGACTCTGGGCCCCGGACTCCCTGCTGTGCCTTTTATAGGCCGCTCCACGCACCTCCTCGACGCTGCTTCCCGACTGCCGCCGACTCTGGGCCCCGGACTCCCTACTGTGCCTTTTATAGGCCTCTCCACGCACCTACTCGACGCTGCTCCCGACTGCCGCCGACTCACACTCACACTCACACTCACTCACACTCATTCACACTAACACTCACTCACACTCACACATTCACACTCACACTTAATTACAATCACTCACACTCACTCACACTCAATTACACTCACTCACACTCACTCTCACTCTCACTCACTCACACTCACTCACACTCACTCACACTCACTCACACTCACACTTAATCATACTCACACTTAATCACACTCACTCACACTCACTCACACTCACTCACACTCACTCACACTCACTCACTCACACTCACACTCACTCTCACTCTCACTCTCACTCACTCAGACTCACACACACTCACACTTAATTACACTCACTCACACTCACTCACACTCACTCACACTCACTCTCACACTCACTCACACACTCACACACTCACACACTCACTCAAACTCACGCACTCACTCTCACTCGCACTCACTAACACTCACTCACTCACACTTAATCACAGTCACACTTAATCACACTCACACTCACTCACACTCACTCACTCACTCACACTCACACTCAGTCACTCACTCACACTCACTCACACTCACACTCACATTCAAATTCACTCACTCACACTCACACTCACACACACTCACTCATTCACACTCATTCAAACTCACACTTAATCACACTCACTCACACTCACACTCAATTACACTCACTCACTCACACTCACTCTCACTCTCACTCACTCTCACTCACTCTCACTCACTCTCACTCACTCTCATTCACACTCACTCACTCACTCACACTCACACTCAATCACACTCACACTCAATCACACTCAAACTCACACTCACGCAATCACAATCACTCACACTCAGGCTCACTCACACTCACTCACACTCACTCACACTCACTCACACTCACTCACACTCACTCACACTCACTCACTCACACTCACTCACACTCACTCACACTCACTCACTCACACTCTCACTCACTCAGACTCACACACACACTCACACTTAATTACACTCACTCACACTCACTCTCACACTCACTCTCACTCACACTCACTCGCTCACACTCACACATAATTACACTCACTCACACTCACTCACACTCACACTCACTCACACTTAATCACACTCACACTTAATCACACTCACACTCACACTCACTCACACTCACACATTCTCACTCACACTCACTCACTCACGCTCACTCACTCACTCAAACTCACTCACACTCACACTCACATTCAAATTCACTCACTCACACTCACACTCACTCACACTCACTCACACTCATTCACACTCATTCAAACTCACACTTAATCACACTCAATCACACTCAAACTCACACTCACGCAATCACAATCACTCACACTCAGGCACACTCACACTCACCGACACTCACTCACACTAACTCACTCACATTCAAACTCACACTCACACTCACACTCACACACTCACACTCACTCACACTCGCACTCGCACTCACATTCACGCACTCACTCACACTCACACACACACTCACACTTAATTACACTCACTCACACTCACTCACACTTAATCACACTCACACTCACACTTATTCACACTCACACTTAATCACACTTAATCACACTCACTCACACTCACACATTCACACTCACACATTCACACTCACACATTCACACTCACTCACACTCAGTCACACTCACTCACACTCACTCACACTCACTCACACTCACGCACACTCACACTCACTCACACTCACTCACACTCACTCACACTCACTCACACTCACTCACACTCACTCACACTTAATCACACTCACACATTCACACTCACACATTCACACTCACACATTCACACTCACACATTCACACTCACACATTCACACTCACACTCACTCACACTCACACTCACTCACACTCACTCACACTCACTCACACTCACTCACACTCACTCACACTCACTCACACTCACACTCAATCACACTCACACTCACACTTATTCACACTCACACTTAATCACACTCACACTTAATCACACTCACACTTAATCACACTCACACTCACTCACACTCACACTCACACATTCACACTCACTCACACTCACACATTCATACTCACACATTCTCACTCACACTCACATTTACTCACACTCACTCACACTCACACTCACTCACACTCACTCACACTCACTCACACACTCACTCTCACTCACGCGCTCACTCACACTCACACTCACTCACACTCACACTTAATCACACTCACACTTAATCACACTCACACTTAATCACACTCACACTCACACTCACTCACACTCACACATTCTCACTCACACTCACTCACTCACGCTCACTCACTCACTCACACTCACTCACACTCACACTCACATTCAAATTCACTCACTCACACTCACACTCACACACACTCACACTCACTCACACTCATTCACACTCATTCAAACTCACACTTAATCACACTCAATCACACTCAAACTCACACTCACGCAATCACAATCACTCACACTCAGGCACACTCACACTCACCGACACTCACTCACACTAACTCACACTAACTCACTCACATTCAAACTCACACTCACACTCACACTCACACACTCACACTCACTCACACTCGCACTCGCACTCGCATTCACTCACACTCACGCACTCACTCACACTCACACACACACTCACACTTAATTACACTCACTCACACTCACACATTCACACTCACACATTCACACTCACACATTCACACTCACACATTCACACTCACACATTCACACTCACTCACACTCACTCACACTCACTCACACTCACTCACACTCACTCACACTCACACTCACTCACTCACACTCACACTCACTCTCACTCTCACTCACTCTCACTCTCACTCACTCAGACTCACACACACACTCACACTTAATCACACTCACTCACACTCACACATTCACACTCACACATTCACACTCACACATTCACACTCACACATTCACACTCACTCACACTCAGTCACACTCCCTCACACTCACGCACACTCACACTCACTCACACTCACTCACACTCACTCACACTCACTCACACATTCACACTCACACATTCACACTCACTCACACTCAGTCACACTCACTCACACTCACTCACACTTAATCACACTCACACTCACACACACTCACACTCACTCACACTCACTCACTCACTCACTCACACTCAGTCACTCACTCACACTCACTCACACTCACACTCACATTCAAATTCACTCACTCACACTCACACTCACACACACTCACTCATTCACACTCATTCAAACTCACACTTAATCACACTCACTCACACTCAATTACACTCACTCACTCACTCTCACTCTCACTCACTCTCACTCACTCTCACTCACTCTCATTCACACTCACTCACTCACTCACACTCACACTCAATCACACTCACACTCAATCACACTCAAACTCACACTCACGCAATCACAATCACTCACACTCAGGCTCACTCACACTCACTCACACTCACTCACACTGACTCACTCACACTCACTCACACTCACACTCACTCTCACTCTCACTCACTCAGACTCACACACACACTCACACTTAATTACACTCACTCACACTCACACTCACACTTAATCACACTCACACTTAATCACACTCACACTTAATCACACTCACACTCACACTCACTCACACTCACACTCACACATTCACACTCACTCACACTCACACATTCATACTCACACATTCTCACTCACACTCACATTTACTCACACTCACTCACACTCACACTCACTCACACTCACTCACACTCACTCACACTCACTCACATACTCACGCACTCACTCTCACTCACGCGCTCACTCACACTCACACTCACTCACACTCACACTTAATCACACTCACACTTAATCACACTCACACTTAATCACACTCACACTCACACTCACTCAGACTCACACTCACACATTCTCACTCACACTCACTCACGCTCACTCACTCACTCACACTCACTCACACTCACTCACACTCACACTCACACTCACACTCACATTCAAATTCACTCACTCACACTCACACTCACACACACTCACACTCACTCACACTCATTCACACTCATTCAAACTCACACTTAATCACACTCAATCACACTCAAACTCACACTCACGCAATCACAATCACTCACACTCAGGCACACTCACACTCACCGACACTCACTCACACTAACTCACACTAACTCACTCACATTCAAACTCACACTCACACTCACACACTCACACTCACTCACACTCGCACTCGCACTCGCACTCACATTCACTCACACTCACGCACTCACTCACACTCACACACACACTCACACTTAATTACACTCACTCACACTCACTCACACTTAATCACACTCACACTCACACTTATTCACACTCACACTTAATCACACTCACTCACACTCACACATTCACACTCACACATTCACACTCATACATTCACACTCACACATTCACACTCACTCACACTCACTCACACTCACACTTAATTACACTCGCTCACACTCACTCACACTTAATCACACTCACACTCACACTTATTCACACTCACACTTAATCACACTCACTCACACTCACACATTCACACTCACACATTCACACTCATACATTCACACTCACACATTCACACTCACTCACACTCACTCACACTCACACTTAATTACACTCGCTCACACTCACTCACACTCACTCACACTCACTCACACTCACTCACACTTAATCACACTCACACTTAATCACACTCACACTTAATCACACTCACACTCGCACTCACTCACACTCACACTCATTCACACTCACACTCATTCACACTCACACATTCACACTCACACATTCACACATTCACACACTCACACTCACACTCACACTCACACTCACACTCACACTCACACTCACACTCACACACACACACTAACTCACACTCACTCACACTCATTCACACTCTCACACTCACATTCAAATTCACTCACTCACTCTCACTCACTCACACTCACACTTAATCACACTCACACTCACTCACACTCACACTCACACATTCACACTCACTCACACTCACACATTCATACTCACACATTCTCACTCACACTCACATTTACTCACACTCACTCACATTCAAATTCACTCACTCACACTCACACTCACACACTCACACTCATTCAAACTCACTCACACTCACATTCAAATTCACTCATTCACACTCACACACACTCACTCACACTCTCACGCACTCACATTCACTCACTCACTCACACTCACTCACACTCACTCACACTCACACACTCACTCACTCACACTCACTCACATTCAAATTCACTCACTCACACTCATTCACACTCATTCACACTCATTCACACTCACACTTAATCACACTCACTCACACTCACACTCACTCACACTCACATTCAAATTCACTCACTCACACTCACTCACTCTCACTCACACTCACTCACTCACACTCACTCACACTCACTCACACACACATTCACACACTCATTCACACACTCATTCATACTCACATTCACACTCACACACACACACTCACACATTCACACTCACACACACTCCCACTCACTCACACTCACACTCACTCACACTCACTCACACTCACTCACACTCACTCACACTCACTCACTCACACTCACTCACACTCACTCACTCAGACACACACACACACTCACACTTAATTACACTCACTCACACTTAATCACACTCACACTTAATCACACTCACACTCACACTCACTCACACTCACACTCACACATTCACACTCACTCACACATTCACACTCACACTCACTCACACTCACACTCACAATCAAATTCACTCACACTCACTCACACTCATTCACACTCACTCACACTCATTCACACTCACTCACACTCATTCAAATTCACTCACTCACATTCACTCACACTCACACACACTCACACATTCACACTCTCACACATTCACACTCACTCACACTCACTCACACTCACTCACACTCACTCACACTCACTCACTCACACTCACTCACACTCACTCACACTCACTCACACTCACTCACACTCACTCACTCACACTCACACTCACACTCACACTCACATTCAAATTCACTCACTCACTCACTCACACTCACACTCACACTCACACTCACATTCAAATTCACTCACTCACTCACACACACTCACACACACTCACACACACTCACACACACTCACACACACTCACACACACTCACACACACTCACACACACTCACACACACTCACACACACTCACACACACTCACACACACACACTCACACACACTCACACACACTCACACTCCCTCACACTCACACTCACATTCAAATTCACTCACTCACTCACTCTCACTCTCACTCACTCTCACTCACTCTCACTCACTCTCACTCACTCTCACTCACTCTCACTCACTCTCACTCACTCTCACTCACTCACTCACACTCACACTCAATCACACTCACACTCAATCACACTCAAACTCACACTCACGCAATCACAATCACTCACACTCAGGCTCACTCACACTCACTCACACTCACTCACACTCACTCACACTCACTCACACTGACTCACTCACACTCACTCACACTCACACTCACTCTCACTCTCACTCACTCAGACTCACACACACACTCACACTTAATTACACTCACTCACACTCACACTCACTCACACTCACTCTCACTCTCACACTCACTCTCACTCACTCTCACTCACTCACTCACACTCACACTCACTCACACTTAATCACACTCACACTCACACTTAATCACACTCACACTTAATCACACTCACACTTAATCACACTCACACTCACACTCACTCACACTCACACTCACACATTCACACTCACTCACACTCACACATTCATACTCACACATTCTCACTCACACTCACATTTACTCACACTCACTCACACTCACACTCACTCACACTCACTCACACTCACTCACACTCACTCACACACACTCACACTCACTCACACTTAATCACACTCACACTCACACTTAATCACACTCACACTTAATCACACTCACACTTAATCACACTCACACTCACACTCACTCACACTCACACTCACACATTCACACTCACTCACACTCACACATTCATACTCACACATTCTCACTCACACTCACATTTACTCACACTCACTCACACTCACACTCACTCACACTCACTCACACTCACTCACATACTCACGCACTCACTCTCACTCACGCGCTCACTCACACTCACACTCACTCACACTCACACTTAATCACACTCACACTTAATCACACTCACACTTAATCACACTCACACTCACACTCACTCAGACTCACACTCACACATTCTCACTCACACTCACTCACGCTCACTCACTCACTCACACTCACTCACACTCACTCACACTCACTCACACTCACTCACACTCACACTCACACTCACACTCACATTCAAATTCACTCACTCACACTCACACTCACACACACTCATTCACACTCATTCAAACTCACCACTTAATCACACTCAATCACACTCAAACTCACACTCACGCAATCACAATCACTCACACTCAGGCACACTCACACTCACCGACACTCACTCACACTAACTCACACTAACTCACTCACATTCAAACTCACACTCACACTCACACACTCACACTCACTCACACTCGCACTCGCACTCGCACTCACATTCACTCACACTCACGCACTCACTCACACTCACACACACACTCACACTTAATTACACTCACTCACACTCACTCACACTTAATCACACTCACACTCACACTTATTCACACTCACACTTAATCACACTCACTCACACTCACACATTCACACTCACACATTCACACTCACTCACACTCACTCACACTCACACTTAATTACACTCGCTCACACTCACTCACACTCACTCACACTCACTCACACTTAATCACACTCACACTTAATCACACTCACACACACTCACACACACTCACACACACTCACACACACTCACACACACTCACACACACTCACACACACTCACACACACTCACACACACTCACACACACCACACACACTCACACACACTCACACACACTCACACACACTCACACTCACACTCACATTCAAATTCACTCACTCACTCACACTCACTCACACACACTCACACACACTCACTCACACTCACACTCACTCACATTCAAATTCACTCACTCACACTCACATTCAAATTCACTCACTCACACTCATTCACACTCATTCACACTCAATCACACTCAATCACACTCAATCACACTCACACTCAATCACGCTCACTCACGCTCACACTCACTCATATTCAAATTCACTCACTCACACTCTCACTCACTCACACTCACTCACATTCACACTCACTCACTCAATCACGCTCACTCACACTCACTCACGCTCACTCACAGTCAAATTCACTCACTCACATTCACTCACACTCACACTCACACACACTCATTCACACTCATAATTAATCACACTCATTCACACTCAATCACACTCATTCAAACTCACACTTAATCACACTCACTCACACTCACACTCACACTCAATCACGCTCACTCACACTCATACTCACTCCTACTCACTCACACTCACACTCACTCACATTCACACATTCACACTCACACTCACACTTAATCACACTCACTCAAACTCAATCACACACACCCACTCACACTCACACCCACTCACTCACATTCACACTCACTCACATTCAAATTCACTCACTCACACTCACACTCACACTCACACTCACACTCACATTCACTCACACTCACTCACACTCACATTCAAATTCACTCACTCCTACTCACTCACACTCTCACGCACTCACACTCACTCACTCACTCACACTCACTCACACTCACTCACATTCAAATTCACTCACTCACACTCATTCACACTCATTCACACTCACACTTAATCACACTCACTCACACTCACACCCACTCACACTCACTCACTCACACCTCACATTCAAATTCACTCACTCACACTCACTCACACTCACTCACACTCAATCACACTCAATCACATTCAAATTCACTCACACACACTCACACTCACTCACACTCACACTCACTCACACTCACTCACACTCACTCACACTCACTCACACTCACTCACTCTCACTCACACTCACTCACACTCACTCACACTCACATTCAAATTCACTCACTCACACTCACATTCAAATTCACTCACACACACTCACTCACACTCATACTCACTCCTACTCACTCACACTCACACTCACACATTCACACTCACACTCACACTTAATCACACTCACTCAAACTCAATCACTCTCACTCACTCACTCACTCTCACTCTCACTCACACACACACTCACACTTAATTACACTCTCACACTCACTCACACTTAATCACACTCACACTCACACTTAATCACACTCACACTTAATCACACTCACACTCACTCACACTCACACATTCACACTCACACATTCACACTCACACATTCACACTCACACATTCACACTCACACATTCTCACTCACTCACTCTCACACTCACAATCAAATTCACTCACACTCATCACACTCGCTCACACTCGCTCACACTCACACTTAATCACACTCACACTCACACTCACTCACACTCACTCACACTCACACTCATTCAAACTCACACTTAATCACACTCACTCACACTCACACTCAATTACACTCACTCACTCTCACTCACTCTCATTCACTCTCATTCACACTCACTCACACTCACTCACACTCACACTCAATCACACTCAATCACACTCAATCACACACTCACGCAATCACAATCACTCACACTCAGGCACACTCACACTCACCGACACTCACCGACACTCACTCACACTAACTCACACTAACTCACACTAACTCACACTAACTCACTCACATTCAAACTCACACTCACACTCACACACTCACACTCGCACTCGCACTCACATTCACTCACACTCACTCACTGCCCTCCCCTGATGAGTCATCCCCCTCAACAGTACCCAAAGCAGTGTATCTGTTTTGCAGGGGGATGACCACAGGGGAATCCTGCACTACCTTCCTTGCACTGCTCTTCCTGTTGGTCTTCCATTCCCTATCTGGCTGTGGACCCTTTCCCTGTGGTACGACCAACTCGCTACACGTGATACTCACGTCATTCTCAGCATCGTGGATGCTCCGGGGTGAATCCACCCTCAGCTCCAACTCCGCAACTCCCCGCACACGTAATCGTCAGGGACACCGGAAGTGTCCCTGAGTTCCCACATGGTACAGGAGGAGCATAACACCCGACCGAGCTCTCCTGCCATGACTTAACCCTTATATACACTTAAATTGGCAACAACAGTGTTAAGTTACTCACTGAGAAAAAAGAAAAACCACTCACCAATCACCAGCCAATCACTTACCCTCTTGGCTGTGACGTCACCTTTTGATTTCTTTCTACTTTTTTGCCTTCTCCCTGTAGCTGCAAAAGTACGCCTTTTATAGGCCGCTCCACGCACCTCCTCGACGCTGCTCCCGACTGCCGCCGACACTGGGCCCCGGACTCCCTGCTGTGCCTTTGATAGGACGCTCCACGCACCTCCTCGATGCTGCTCCCGACTGCCGCCGACTCTGAGCCCCGGACTCCCTGCTGTGCCTTTTATAGGCCGCTCCACGCACGTCCTCGACGCTGCTCCCGACTGCCGCCGACACTGGGCCCCGGACTCCCTGCTGTGCCTTTTATAGGCCGCTCCACGCACCTCCTCGAAGCTGCTCCCGACTGCCGCCGACTCTAGGCCCCGGACTCCCTGCTGTGCCTTTTATAGGCCGCTCCACGCACCTCCTCGACGCTGCTTCCCGACTGCCGCCGACTCTGGGCCCCGGACTCCCTGCTGTGCCTTTTATAGGCCGCTCCACGCACCTACTCGACGCTGCTTCCCGACTGCCGCCGACTCTGGGCCCCGGACTCCCTACTGTGCCTTTTATAGGCCTCTCCACGCACCTACTCGACGCTGCTCCCGACTGCCGCCGACTCACACTCACACTCACACTCACTCACACTCATTCACACTAACACTCACTCACACTCACACATTCACACTCACACTTAATTACAATCACTCACACTCACTCACACTCAATTACACTCACTCACACTCACTCTCACTCTCACTCACTCACACTCACTCACACTCACACTTAATTACACTCACTCACACTCACTCACACTCACACTCACTCACACTTAATCATACTCACACTCACACTTAATCACACTCACATTCACACTCACTCACACTCACACTCACACATTCACACTCACTCACTCACACTCACTCACTCACGCTCACTCACTTACACTCACTCACACTCACACTCACAATCACATTCAAATTCACTCACACTCACTCACGATCACATTCAAATTCACTCACTCACACTCACACTCACTCACACTCTCACTCACTCTCACACACTCACACACACTCAATTACACACTCACTCAGACTCACTCGCTCTCGCTCACACTCACACTCACACACTCACACTTAATTACACTCACACTCACACACTCACTCACCCTCAATTACAGTCTCACTCACACTCACTCACACTCACTCACACTCACTCACACTCACACTTAATTACACTCACTCACACTCACACTCAATTACACTCACTCACACTCACACTCACTCACTCTCACTCACTCACACTCACTCACACTCACACTTAATTACACTCACTCACACTCACACTCACTCACACTCACACTCACTCACACTCACACTCACACTTAATCACACTCACACTGACTCACACTCAAACTCACACATTCACACTCACTCACTCACACTCACTCACACACTCACACACTCACTCACTCACGCTCACTCACTCACACTCACTCACACTCACTCACACTCACTCACACTCACACTCACATTCAAATTCACTCACTCACACTCACATTCAAATTCACTCACACACACTCACTCACACTCTCACACACTCACACTCACTCACACTCACTCACTCACACTCACTCACACTCACACTCACATTCAAATTCACTCACTCACACTCACATTCAAATTCACTCACACACACTCACTCACACTCTCACACACTCACACTCATTCACACTCACTCACACTCACTCACTCACATTCAAATTCACTCACTCACACTCACATTCAAATTCACTCACACACACTCACTCACACTCTCACACACTCACCCTCACTCACACTCACTCACACTCACACTTAGTCACGCTCACTCACACTCACACTCACTCACATTCAAATTCACTCACTCACACTCACATTCAAATTCACTCACTCAGACTCATTCACACTCATTCACACTCACTCATTCACACTCACACTCATTCACACTCATTCACGCTCACTCACACTCACACTCACTCATATTCAAATTCACTCACTCACACTCTCACTCACTCACACTCACTCACATTCACACTCACTCACACTCAATCACGCTCACTCACTCACTCACACTCACACTTAATTACACTCACACTCACACTCACTCACACTCACTCACACTCACTCACACTCACTCACACTCACTCACACTCACTCACACTCACACTCACTCACACTCACACATTCACTCACTCACACTCACACTCACTCACTCACACTCACTCACACTCACTCACACTCACTCACACTCACTCACACTCACACTCACTCACACTCACACTCAATCACGCTCACTCACATTCAAATTCACTCACTCACATTCACTCACACTCACACACACTCATTCATACTCACTCACATTCAAATTCACTCACTCACACTCATTCACACTCATTCACACTCATTCACACTCACTCACACTCACACTCACTCACACCTCACATTCAAATTCACTCACTCACACTCACTCACACTCAATCACATTCAAATTCACTCACACACTCACTCACACTCAATCACACTCAGTCACACTCACTCACTCACACTCACATTCAAATTCACACTCACTCACACTCACTCACACTCAATCACGCTCACTCACAATCACACTCACTCACATTCAAATTCACTCACTCACACTCACTCACACTCACTCACATTCACACTCACTCACTCACACTCAATCACGCTCACTCACATTCAAATTCACTCACTCACAATCACTCACACTCACTCACACTCACTCACTCACTCACACTCACTCACACTCACTCACACTCACTCACACTCACTCACACTCACTCACACTCACTCACACTCACTCACACTCACTCTCACTCGCACTCACTCACACTCACTCACACTCACACTCACATTCAAATTCACTCACTCACACTCACACACACTCACTCATTCACACTCATTCAAACTCACACTTAATCACACTCACTCACACTCACACTCAATTACACTCACTCACTCACTCTCACTCTCACTCACTCTCACTCACTCTCACTCACTCTCACTCACTCTCACTCACTCTCATTCACACTCACTCACTCACACTCACACTCAATCACACTCACACTCAATCACACTCAAACTCACACTCACGCAATCACAATCACTCACACTCAGGCTCACTCACACTCACTCACACTCACTCACACTCACTCACACTGACTCACTCACACTCACTCACACTCACACTCACTCTCACTCTCACTCACTCAGACTCACACACACACTCACACTTAATTACACTCACTCACACTCACTCACACTCACTCACACTCACTCTCACTCTCACTCTCACTCTCACACTCACTCTCACTCACTCACACTCACACTCACTCACACTCACACTCACACTCACACTCACACTCACTCACTCACACTCACTCACACTTAATCACACTCACACTCACACTTAATCACACACACACTTAATCACACTCACACTTAATCACACTCACACTCACACTCACTCACACTCACACATTCATACTCACACATTCTCACTCACACTCACATTTACTCACACTCACTCACACTCACACTCACTCACACTCACTCACACTCACTCACATACTCACGCACTCACTCTCACTCACGCGCTCACTCACACTCACACTCACTCACACTCACACTTAATCACACTCACACTTAATCACACTCACACTTAATCACACTCACACTCACACTCACTCAGACTCACACTCACACATTCTCACTCACACTCACTCACTCACGCTCACTCACTCACTCACACTCACTCACACTCACTCACACTCACTCACACTCACACTCACACTCACACTCACATTCAAATTCACTCACTCACACTCACACTCACACACACTCACACTCACTCACACTCATTCACACTCATTCAAACTCACACTTAATCACACTCAATCACACTCAAACTCACACTCACGCAATCACAATCACTCACACTCAGGCACACTCACACTCACCGACACTCACTCACACTAACTCACACTAACTCACACTAACTCACTCACATTCAAACTCACACTCACACTCACACTCACACACTCACACTCACTCACACTCGCACTCGCACTCACATTCACTCACACTCACGCACTCACTCACACTCACACACACACTCACACTTAATTACACTCACTCACACTCACTCACACTTAATCACACTCACACTCACTCACTCACACTCATTCACACTCTCACACTCACATTCAAATTCACTCACTCACTCTCACTCACTCACACTCACACTTAATCACACTCACACTCACACTCACTCACACTCACACATTCACACTCACTCACACTCACACATTCATACTCACACATTCTCACTCACACTCACATTTACTCACACTCACTCACATTTACTCACACTCACTCACTCACACTCACACTCACACACACTCACACTCATTCAAACTCACTCACACTCACATTCAAATTCACTCACTCACACTCACACACACTCACTCACACTCTCACGCACTCACATTCACTCACTCACACTCACTCACACTCACTCACACTCACTCACATTCACTCACTCACACTCACTCACACTCACTCACACTCACTCACACTCACTCACTCACACTCACTCACATTCAAATTCACTCACTCACACTCATTCACACTCATTCACACTCATTCACACTCACACTTAATCACACTCACTCACACTCACACCCACTCACACTCACTCACTCACACTCACACCCACTCACACTCACTCACTCACACTCACATTCAAATTCACTCACTCACACTCACTCACACTCACTCACACTCACTCACACTCACTCACACTCACTCACACTCACTCACACTCACTCACACTCACTCACACTCACTCACACATTCACACACTCATTCACACACTCATTCATACTCACATTCACACTCACACACACACACTCACACATTCACACTCACACACACTCCCTCACACATTCTCACACTCACTCACACTCACTCACACTCACTCACACTCACTCACACTCACTCACACTCACTCACACTAACTCACACTAACTCACACTAACTCACTCACACTCACACACTCACACTCGCACTCACATTCACTCACACTCACTCACTGCCCTCCCCTGATGAGTCATCCCCCTCAACAGTACCCAAAGCAGTGTATCTGTTTTGCAGGGGGATGACCACAGGGGAATCCTGCACTACCTTCCTTGCACTGCTCTTCCTGTTGGTCTTCCATTCCCTATCTGGCTGTGGACCCTTTCCCTGTGGTACGACCAACTCGCTACACGTGATACTCACGTCATTCTCAGCATCGTGGATGCTCCGGGGTGAATCCACCCTCAGCTCCAACTCCGCAACTTCCCGCACACGTAATCGTCAGGGACACCGGAAGTGTCCCTGAGTTCCCACATGGTACAGGAGGAGCATAACACCCGACCGAGCTCTCCTGCCATGACTTAACCCTTATATACACTTAAATTGGCAACAACAGTGTTAAGTTACTCACTGAGAAAAAAGAAAAACCACTCACCAATCACCAGCCAATCACTTACCCTCTTGGCTGTGACGTCACCTTTTGATTTCTTTCTACTTTTTTGCCTTCTCCCTGTAGCTGCAAAAGTACGCCTTTTATAGGCCGCTCCACGCACCTCCTCGACGCTGCTCCCGACTGCCGCCGACACTGGGCCCCGGACTCCCTGCTGTGCCTTTGATAGGACGCTCCACGCACCTCCTCGATGCTGCTCCCGACTGCCGCCGACTCTGAGCCCCGGACTCCCTGCTGTGCCTTTTATAGGCCGCTCCACGCACGTCCTCGACGCTGCTCCCGACTGCCGCCGACACTGGGCCCCGGACTCCCTGCTGTGCCTTTTATAGGCCGCTCCACGCACCTCCTCGAAGCTGCTCCCGACTGCCGCCGACTCTAGGCCCCGGACTCCCTGCTGTGCCTTTTATAGGCCGCTCCACGCACCTCCTCGACGCTGCTTCCCGACTGCCGCCGACTCTGGGCCCCGGACTCCCTGCTGTGCCTTTTATAGGCCGCTCCACGCACCTCCTCGACGCTGCTTCCCGACTGCCGCCGACTCTGGGCCCCGGACTCCCTACTGTGCCTTTTATAGGCCTCTCCACGCACCTACTCGACGCTGCTCCCGACTGCCGCCGACTCACACTCACACTCACACTCACTCACACTCATTCACACTAACACTCACTCACACTCACACATTCACACTCACACTTAATTACAATCACTCACACTCACTCACACTCAATTACACTCACTCACACTCACTCTCACTCTCACTCACTCACACTCACTCACACTCACTCACACTCACTCACACTCACACTTAATCATACTCACACTTAATCACACTCACTCACACTCACTCACACTCACTCACACTCACTCACACTCACTCACTCACACTCACACTCACTCTCACTCTCACTCTCACTCACTCAGACTCACACACACTCACACTTAATTACACTCACTCACACTCACTCACACTCACTCACACTCACTCTCACACTCACTCACACACACTCACACTCACACTCACACATTCACACATTCACACTCACACATTCACACTCACACACTCACACTCACACATTCACACTCACACATTCACACTCACACATTCACACTCACACATTCACACTCACACATTCACACTCACACATTCACACTCACACACTCACACTCACACACTCACACTCACACACTCACACTCACACACTCACACTCACACACTCACACTCACACACTCACACTCACACACTCACACTCTCACTCTCACTCTCACTCTCACTCACACTCACACACACTTAATCACACTCACACTCACACTTAATCACACTCACACTTAATCACACTCACACTCACACTCACACATTCACACTCACTCACACATTCACACTCACACTCACTCACACTCACACTCTCAATCAAATTCACTCACACTCACTCACACTCATTCACACTCACTCACACTCATTCGAATTCACTCACTCACATTCACTCACACTCACACACACACACATTCACACTCACACATTCACACTCACACACTCACACTCACACACTCACACTCACACATTCACACTCACACATTCACACTCACACATTCACACTCACACATTCACACTCACACATTCACACTCACACATTCACACTCACACATTCACACTCACACATTCACACTCACACACTCACACTCACACATTCACACTCACACATTCACACTCACACACTCACACTCACACATTCACACTCACACACTCACACATTCACACTCACACATTCACACTCACACATTCACACTCACACACTCACACTCACACATTCACACTCACACATTCACACTCACACACTCACACTCACACATTCACACTCACACACTCACACACTCACACTCACACTCACACATTCACACTCACACACTCACACTCACACATTCACACTCACACACTCACACTCACACACTCACACTCACACATTCACACTCACACATTCACACTCACACACTCACACTCACACACTCACACTCACACACTCACACTCACACATTCACACTCACACACTCACACTCACACATTCACACTCACACACTCACACTCACACACTCACACTCACACATTCACACTCACACATTCACACTCACACACTCACACTCACACACTCACACTCACACACTCACACTCACACATTCACACTCACACACTCACACTCACACACTCACACTCACACACTCACACTCACACACTCACACTCACACACTCACACTCACACATTCACACTCACACACTCACACTCACACACTCACACTCACACTCACACACTCACACTCACACATTCACACTCACACATTCACACTCACACACTCACACTCACACATTCACACTCACACACTCACACTCACACTCACACATTCACACTCACACACTCACACTCACACACTCACACTCACACATTCACACTCACACACTCACACTCACACATTCACACTCACACACTCACACACTCACACTCACACACTCACACTCACACATTCACACTCACACACTCACACTCACACATTCACACTCACACACTCACACTCACACACTCACACTCACACATTCACACTCACACACTCACACTCACACACTCACACTCACACATTCACACTCACACACTCACACTCACACACTCACACTCACACATTCACACTCACACACTCACACTCACACATTCACACTCACACATTCACACTCACACATTCACACTCACACATTCACACTCACTCACTCACACTCACTCACACTCAAATTCACTCACTCACACTCATTCACACTCACACTTAATCACACTTACTCACTCACACCTCACATTCAAATTCACTCACTCACACTCACTCACACTCAATCACACTCAATCACATTCAAATTCACTCACACACACTCACACTCACACTCACATTCAAATTCACTCACTCACACTCACATTCAAATTCACTCACACACACTCACTCACACTCTCACACACTCACACTCACTCACACTCACTCACATTCAAATTCACTCACACACTCACACTCATTCACTCTCATTCACACTTAATTACACTCACACTCACTCACACTCACTCACACTCACTCACACTCACTCACACTCACTCACACTCACACACTCACACTCACACTCACACTCACATTCAAATTCACTCACTCACACTCACTCTCACTCACACTCAATCACGCTCACTCACACTCATACTCACACCTACTCACTCACACTCACACTCACTCACATTCACACATTCACACTCACACTCACACTTAATCACACTCACTCAAACTCAATCACTCTCACTCACTCACTCTCACTCACTCTCACTCACTCACTCTCACTCACTCTCACACACACACTCACTCTTAATTACACTCTCACACTCACTCACACTTAATCACACTCACACTCACACTTAATCACACTCACTCACACTCACACTCACACATTCACACTCACACATTCACACTCACACATTCACACTCACACACTCTCACACTCACAATCAAATTCACTCACACTCGCTCACACTCGCTCACACTCGCTCACACTCGCTCACACTCGCTCACACTCACACTTAATCACACTCACACTCACACACACTCACACCCACACTCTTTCACACTCATTCAAACTCACACTTAATCACACTCACTCACACTCACACTCAATTACACTCACTCACTCTCATTCACTCTCATTCACACTCACTCACACTCACACTCATTCAAACTCACACTTAATCACACTCACTCACACTCACACTCAATTACACTCACTCACTCTCACTCACTCTCATTCACTCTCATTCACACTCACTCACACTCACTCACACTCACACTCAATCACACTCAATCACACTCAAACTCACACTCACGCAATCACAATCACTCACACTCAGGCACACTCACACTCACCGACACTCACTCACACTAACTCACACTAACTCACACTAACTCACACTAACTCACTCACATTCAAACTCACACTCACACTCACACACTCACACTCACACTCGCACTCACATTCACTCACACTCACTCACTGCCCTCCCCTGATGAGTCATCCCCCTCAACAGTACCCAAAGCAGTGTATCTGTTTTGCAGGGGGATGACCACAGGGGAATCCTGCACTACCTTCCTTGCACTGCTCTTCCTGTTGGTCTTCCATTCCCTATCTGGCTGTGGACCCTTTCCCTGTGGTACGACCAACTCGCTACACGTGATACTCACGTCATTCTCAGCATCGTGGATGCTCCGGGGTGAATCCACCCTCAGCTCCAACTCCGCAACTTCCCGCACACGTAATCGTCAGGGACACCGGAAGTGTCCCTGAGTTCCCACATGGTACAGGAGGAGCATAACACCCGACCGAGCTCTCCTGCCATGACTTAACCCTTATATACACTTAAATTGGCAACAACAGTGTTAAGTTACTCACTGAGAAAAAAGAAAAACCACTCACCAATCACCAGCCAATCACTTACCCTCTTGGCTGTGACGTCACCTTTTGATTTCTTTCTACTTTTTTGCCTTCTCCCTGTAGCTGCAAAAGTACGCCTTTTATAGGCCGCTCCACGCACCTCCTCGACGCTGCTCCCGACTGCCGCCGACACTGGGCCCCGGACTCCCTGCTGTGCCTTTGATAGGACGCTCCACGCACCTCCTCGATGCTGCTCCCGACTGCCGCCGACTCTGAGCCCCGGACTCCCTGCTGTGCCTTTTATAGGCCGCTCCACGCACGTCCTCGACGCTGCTCCCGACTGCCGCCGACACTGGGCCCCGGACTCCCTGCTGTGCCTTTTATAGGCCGCTCCACGCACCTCCTCGAAGCTGCTCCCGACTGCCGCCGACTCTAGGCCCCGGACTCCCTGCTGTGCCTTTTATAGGCCGCTCCACGCACCTCCTCGACGCTGCTTCCCGACTGCCGCCGACTCTGGGCCCCGGACTCCCTGCTGTGCCTTTTATAGGCCGCTCCACGCACCTCCTCGACGCTGCTTCCCGACTGCCGCCGACTCTGGGCCCCGGACTCCCTACTGTGCCTTTTATAGGCCTCTCCACGCACCTACTCGACGCTGCTCCCGACTGCCGCCGACTCACACTCACACTCACACTCACTCACACTCATTCACACTAACACTCACTCACACTCACACATTCACACTCACACTTAATTACAATCACTCACACTCACTCACACTCAATTACACTCACTCACACTCACTCTCACTCTCACTCACTCACACTCACTCACACTCACTCACACTCACTCACACTCACACTTAATCATACTCACACTTAATCACACTCACTCACACTCACTCACACTCACTCACACTCACTCACACTCACTCACTCACACTCACACTCACTCTCACTCTCACTCTCACTCACTCAGACTCACACACACTCACACTTAATTACACTCACTCACACTCACTCACACTCACTCACACTCACTCTCACACTCACTCACACACTCACACACTCACACACTCACTCAAACTCACGCACTCACTCTCACTCGCACTCACTAACACTCACTCACTCACACTTAATCACAGTCACACTTAATCACACTCACACTCACTCACACTCACTCACTCACTCACACTCACACTCAGTCACTCACTCACACTCACTCACACTCACACTCACATTCAAATTCACTCACTCACACTCACACTCACACACACTCACTCATTCACACTCATTCAAACTCACACTTAATCACACTCACTCACACTCACACTCAATTACACTCACTCACTCACACTCACTCTCACTCTCACTCACTCTCACTCACTCTCACTCACTCTCACTCACTCTCATTCACACTCACTCACTCACTCACACTCACACTCAATCACACTCACACTCAATCACACTCAAACTCACACTCACGCAATCACAATCACTCACACTCAGGCTCACTCACACTCACTCACACTCACTCACACTCACTCACACTCACTCACACTCACTCACACTCACTCACTCACACTCACTCACACTCACTCACACTCACTCACTCACACTCTCACTCACTCAGACTCACACACACACTCACACTTAATTACACTCACTCACACTCACTCTCACACTCACTCTCACTCACACTCACTCGCTCACACTCACACATAATTACACTCACTCACACTCACTCACACTCACACTCACTCACACTTAATCACACTCACACTTAATCACACTCACACTCACACTCACTCACACTCACACATTCTCACTCACACTCACTCACTCACGCTCACTCACTCACTCAAACTCACTCACACTCACACTCACATTCAAATTCACTCACTCACACTCACACTCACTCACACTCACTCACACTCATTCACACTCATTCAAACTCACACTTAATCACACTCAATCACACTCAAACTCACACTCACGCAATCACAATCACTCACACTCAGGCACACTCACACTCACCGACACTCACTCACACTAACTCACTCACATTCAAACTCACACTCACACTCACACTCACACACTCACACTCACTCACACTCGCACTCGCACTCACATTCACGCACTCACTCACACTCACACACACACTCACACTTAATTACACTCACTCACACTCACTCACACTTAATCACACTCACACTCACACTTATTCACACTCACACTTAATCACACTTAATCACACTCACTCACACTCACACATTCACACTCACACATTCACACTCACACATTCACACTCACTCACACTCAGTCACACTCACTCACACTCACTCACACTCACTCACACTCACGCACACTCACACTCACTCACACTCACTCACACTCACTCACACTCACTCACACTCACTCACACTCACTCACACTTAATCACACTCACACATTCACACTCACACATTCACACTCACACATTCACACTCACACATTCACACTCACACATTCACACTCACACTCACTCACACTCACACTCACTCACACTCACTCACACTCACTCACACTCACTCACACTCACTCACACTCACTCACACTCACACTCAATCACACTCACACTCACACTTATTCACACTCACACTTAATCACACTCACACTTAATCACACTCACACTTAATCACACTCACACTCACTCACACTCACACTCACACATTCACACTCACTCACACTCACACATTCATACTCACACATTCTCACTCACACTCACATTTACTCACACTCACTCACACTCACACTCACTCACACTCACTCACACTCACTCACACACTCACTCTCACTCACGCGCTCACTCACACTCACACTCACTCACACTCACACTTAATCACACTCACACTTAATCACACTCACACTTAATCACACTCACACTCACACTCACTCACACTCACACATTCTCACTCACACTCACTCACTCACGCTCACTCACTCACTCACACTCACTCACACTCACACTCACATTCAAATTCACTCACTCACACTCACACTCACACACACTCACACTCACTCACACTCATTCACACTCATTCAAACTCACACTTAATCACACTCAATCACACTCAAACTCACACTCACGCAATCACAATCACTCACACTCAGGCACACTCACACTCACCGACACTCACTCACACTAACTCACACTAACTCACTCACATTCAAACTCACACTCACACTCACACTCACACACTCACACTCACTCACACTCGCACTCGCACTCGCATTCACTCACACTCACGCACTCACTCACACTCACACACACACTCACACTTAATTACACTCACTCACACTCACACATTCACACTCACACATTCACACTCACACATTCACACTCACACATTCACACTCACACATTCACACTCACTCACACTCACTCACACTCACTCACACTCACTCACACTCACTCACACTCACACTCACTCACTCACACTCACACTCACTCTCACTCTCACTCACTCTCACTCTCACTCACTCAGACTCACACACACACTCACACTTAATCACACTCACTCACACTCACACATTCACACTCACACATTCACACTCACACATTCACACTCACACATTCACACTCACTCACACTCAGTCACACTCCCTCACACTCACGCACACTCACACTCACTCACACTCACTCACACTCACTCACACTCACTCACACATTCACACTCACACATTCACACTCACTCACACTCAGTCACACTCACTCACACTCACTCACACTTAATCACACTCACACTCACACACACTCACACTCACTCACACTCACTCACTCACTCACTCACACTCAGTCACTCACTCACACTCACTCACACTCACACTCACATTCAAATTCACTCACTCACACTCACACTCACACACACTCACTCATTCACACTCATTCAAACTCACACTTAATCACACTCACTCACACTCAATTACACTCACTCACTCACTCTCACTCTCACTCACTCTCACTCACTCTCACTCACTCTCATTCACACTCACTCACTCACTCACACTCACACTCAATCACACTCACACTCAATCACACTCAAACTCACACTCACGCAATCACAATCACTCACACTCAGGCTCACTCACACTCACTCACACTCACTCACACTGACTCACTCACACTCACTCACACTCACACTCACTCTCACTCTCACTCACTCAGACTCACACACACACTCACACTTAATTACACTCACTCACACTCACACTCACACTTAATCACACTCACACTTAATCACACTCACACTTAATCACACTCACACTCACACTCACTCACACTCACACTCACACATTCACACTCACTCACACTCACACATTCATACTCACACATTCTCACTCACACTCACATTTACTCACACTCACTCACACTCACACTCACTCACACTCACTCACACTCACTCACACTCACTCACATACTCACGCACTCACTCTCACTCACGCGCTCACTCACACTCACACTCACTCACACTCACACTTAATCACACTCACACTTAATCACACTCACACTTAATCACACTCACACTCACACTCACTCAGACTCACACTCACACATTCTCACTCACACTCACTCACGCTCACTCACTCACTCACACTCACTCACACTCACTCACACTCACACTCACACTCACACTCACATTCAAATTCACTCACTCACACTCACACTCACACACACTCACACTCACTCACACTCATTCACACTCATTCAAACTCACACTTAATCACACTCAATCACACTCAAACTCACACTCACGCAATCACAATCACTCACACTCAGGCACACTCACACTCACCGACACTCACTCACACTAACTCACACTAACTCACTCACATTCAAACTCACACTCACACTCACACACTCACACTCACTCACACTCGCACTCGCACTCGCACTCACATTCACTCACACTCACGCACTCACTCACACTCACACACACACTCACACTTAATTACACTCACTCACACTCACTCACACTTAATCACACTCACACTCACACTTATTCACACTCACACTTAATCACACTCACTCACACTCACACATTCACACTCACACATTCACACTCATACATTCACACTCACACATTCACACTCACTCACACTCACTCACACTCACACTTAATTACACTCGCTCACACTCACTCACACTTAATCACACTCACACTCACACTTATTCACACTCACACTTAATCACACTCACTCACACTCACACATTCACACTCACACATTCACACTCATACATTCACACTCACACATTCACACTCACTCACACTCACTCACACTCACACTTAATTACACTCGCTCACACTCACTCACACTCACTCACACTCACTCACACTCACTCACACTTAATCACACTCACACTTAATCACACTCACACTTAATCACACTCACACTCGCACTCACTCACACTCACACTCATTCACACTCACACTCATTCACACTCACACATTCACACTCACACATTCACACATTCACACACTCACACTCACACTCACACTCACACTCACACTCACACTCACACTCACACTCACACACACACACTAACTCACACTCACTCACACTCATTCACACTCTCACACTCACATTCAAATTCACTCACTCACTCTCACTCACTCACACTCACACTTAATCACACTCACACTCACTCACACTCACACTCACACATTCACACTCACTCACACTCACACATTCATACTCACACATTCTCACTCACACTCACATTTACTCACACTCACTCACATTCAAATTCACTCACTCACACTCACACTCACACACTCACACTCATTCAAACTCACTCACACTCACATTCAAATTCACTCATTCACACTCACACACACTCACTCACACTCTCACGCACTCACATTCACTCACTCACTCACACTCACTCACACTCACTCACACTCACACACTCACTCACTCACACTCACTCACATTCAAATTCACTCACTCACACTCATTCACACTCATTCACACTCATTCACACTCACACTTAATCACACTCACTCACACTCACACTCACTCACACTCACATTCAAATTCACTCACTCACACTCACTCACTCTCACTCACACTCACTCACTCACACTCACTCACACTCACTCACACACACATTCACACACTCATTCACACACTCATTCATACTCACATTCACACTCACACACACACACTCACACATTCACACTCACACACACTCCCACTCACTCACACTCACTCACACTCACTCACACTCACTCACACTCACTCACACTCACTCACACTCACTCACTCACACTCACTCACACTCACTCACTCAGACACACACACACACTCACACTTAATTACACTCACTCACACTTAATCACACTCACACTTAATCACACTCACACTCACACTCACTCACACTCACACTCACACATTCACACTCACTCACACATTCACACTCACACTCACTCACACTCACACTCACAATCAAATTCACTCACACTCACTCACACTCATTCACACTCACTCACACTCATTCACACTCACTCACACTCATTCAAATTCACTCACTCACATTCACTCACACTCACACACACTCACACATTCACACTCTCACACATTCACACTCACTCACACTCACTCACACTCACTCACACTCACTCACACTCACTCACTCACACTCACTCACACTCACTCACACTCACTCACACTCACTCACATCACACTCACACTCACACTCACACTCACATTCAAATTCACTCACTCACTCACTCACACTCACACTCACACTCACACTCACATTCAAATTCACTCACTCACTCACACACACTCACACACACTCACACACACTCACACACACTCACACACACTCACACACACTCACACACACTCACACACACTCACACACACTCACACACACTCACACACACTCACACACACACACTCACACACACTCACACACACTCACACTCCCTCACACTCACACTCACATTCAAATTCACTCACTCACTCACTCTCACTCTCACTCACTCTCACTCACTCTCACTCACTCTCACTCACTCTCACTCACTCTCACTCACTCTCACTCACTCTCACTCACTCACTCACACTCACACTCAATCACACTCACACTCAATCACACTCAAACTCACACTCACGCAATCACAATCACTCACACTCAGGCTCACTCACACTCACTCACACTCACTCACACTCACTCACACTCACTCACACTGACTCACTCACACTCACTCACACTCACACTCACTCTCACTCTCACTCACTCAGACTCACACACACACTCACACTTAATTACACTCACTCACACTCACACTCACTCACACTCACTCTCACTCTCACACTCACTCTCACTCACTCTCACTCACTCACTCACACTCACACTCACTCACACTTAATCACACTCACACTCACACTTAATCACACTCACACTTAATCACACTCACACTTAATCACACTCACACTCACACTCACTCACACTCACACTCACACATTCACACTCACTCACACTCACACATTCATACTCACACATTCTCACTCACACTCACATTTACTCACACTCACTCACACTCACACTCACTCACACTCACTCACACTCACTCACACTCACTCACACACACTCACACTCACTCACACTTAATCACACTCACACTCACACTTAATCACACTCACACTTAATCACACTCACACTTAATCACACTCACACTCACACTCACTCACACTCACACTCACACATTCACACTCACTCACACTCACACATTCATACTCACACATTCTCACTCACACTCACATTTACTCACACTCACTCACACTCACACTCACTCACACTCACTCACACTCACTCACATACTCACGCACTCACTCTCACTCACGCGCTCACTCACACTCACACTCACTCACACTCACACTTAATCACACTCACACTTAATCACACTCACACTTAATCACACTCACACTCACACTCACTCAGACTCACACTCACACATTCTCACTCACACTCACTCACGCTCACTCACTCACTCACACTCACTCACACTCACTCACACTCACTCACACTCACTCACACTCACACTCACACTCACACTCACATTCAAATTCACTCACTCACACTCACACTCACACACACTCATTCACACTCATTCAAACTCACACTTAATCACACTCAATCACACTCAAACTCACACTCACGCAATCACAATCACTCACACTCAGGCACACTCACACTCACCGACACTCACTCACACTAACTCACACTAACTCACTCACATTCAAACTCACACTCACACTCACACACTCACACTCACTCACACTCGCACTCGCACTCGCACTCACATTCACTCACACTCACGCACTCACTCACACTCACACACACACTCACACTTAATTACACTCACTCACACTCACTCACACTTAATCACACTCACACTCACACTTATTCACACTCACACTTAATCACACTCACTCACACTCACACATTCACACTCACACATTCACACTCACTCACACTCACTCACACTCACACTTAATTACACTCGCTCACACTCACTCACACTCACTCACACTCACTCACACTTAATCACACTCACACTTAATCACACTCACACACACTCACACACACTCACACACACTCACACACACTCACACACACTCACACACACTCACACACACTCACACACACTCACACACACTCACACACACTCACACACACTCACACACACTCACACACACTCACACACACTCACACTCACACTCACATTCAAATTCACTCACTCACTCACACTCACTCACACACACTCACACACACTCACTCACACTCACACTCACTCACATTCAAATTCACTCACTCACACTCACATTCAAATTCACTCACTCACACTCATTCACACTCATTCACACTCAATCACACTCAATCACACTCAATCACACTCACACTCAATCACGCTCACTCACGCTCACACTCACTCATATTCAAATTCACTCACTCACACTCTCACTCACTCACACTCACTCACATTCACACTCACTCACTCAATCACGCTCACTCACACTCACTCACGCTCACTCACAGTCAAATTCACTCACTCACATTCACTCACACTCACACTCACACACACTCATTCACACTCATAATTAATCACACTCATTCACACTCAATCACACTCATTCAAACTCACACTTAATCACACTCACTCACACTCACACTCACACTCAATCACGCTCACTCACACTCATACTCACTCCTACTCACTCACACTCACACTCACTCACATTCACACATTCACACTCACACTCACACTTAATCACACTCACTCAAACTCAATCACACACACCCACTCACACTCACACCCACTCACTCACATTCACACTCACTCACATTCAAATTCACTCACTCACACTCACACTCACACTCACACTCACACTCACATTCACTCACACTCACTCACACTCACATTCAAATTCACTCACTCCTACTCACTCACACTCTCACGCACTCACACTCACTCACTCACTCACACTCACTCACACTCACTCACATTCAAATTCACTCACTCACACTCATTCACACTCATTCACACTCACACTTAATCACACTCACTCACACTCACACCCACTCACACTCACTCACTCACACCTCACATTCAAATTCACTCACTCACACTCACTCACACTCACTCACACTCAATCACACTCAATCACATTCAAATTCACTCACACACACTCACACTCACTCACACTCACACTCACTCACACTCACTCACACTCACTCACACTCACTCACACTCACTCACTCTCACTCACACTCACTCACACTCACTCACACTCACATTCAAATTCACTCACTCACACTCACATTCAAATTCACTCACACACACTCACTCACACTCATACTCACTCCTACTCACTCACACTCACACTCACACATTCACACTCACACTCACACTTAATCACACTCACTCAAACTCAATCACTCTCACTCACTCACTCACTCTCACTCTCACTCACACACACACTCACACTTAATTACACTCTCACACTCACTCACACTTAATCACACTCACACTCACACTTAATCACACTCACACTTAATCACACTCACACTCACTCACACTCACACATTCACACTCACACATTCACACTCACACATTCACACTCACACATTCACACTCACACATTCTCACTCACTCACTCTCACACTCACAATCAAATTCACTCACACTCATCACACTCGCTCACACTCGCTCACACTCACACTTAATCACACTCACACTCACACTCACTCACACTCACTCACACTCACACTCATTCAAACTCACACTTAATCACACTCACTCACACTCACACTCAATTACACTCACTCACTCTCACTCACTCTCATTCACTCTCATTCACACTCACTCACACTCACTCACACTCACACTCAATCACACTCAATCACACTCAAACTCACACTCACGCAATCACAATCACTCACACTCAGGCACACTCACACTCACCGACACTCACCGACACTCACTCACACTAACTCACACTAACTCACACTAACTCACACTAACTCACTCACATTCAAACTCACACTCACACTCACACACTCACACTCGCACTCGCACTCACATTCACTCACACTCACTCACTGCCCTCCCCTGATGAGTCATCCCCCTCAACAGTACCCAAAGCAGTGTATCTGTTTTGCAGGGGGATGACCACAGGGGAATCCTGCACTACCTTCCTTGCACTGCTCTTCCTGTTGGTCTTCCATTCCCTATCTGGCTGTGGACCCTTTCCCTGTGGTACGACCAACTCGCTACACGTGATACTCACGTCATTCTCAGCATCGTGGATGCTCCGGGGTGAATCCACCCTCAGCTCCAACTCCGCAACTCCCCGCACACGTAATCGTCAGGGACACCGGAAGTGTCCCTGAGTTCCCACATGGTACAGGAGGAGCATAACACCCGACCGAGCTCTCCTGCCATGACTTAACCCTTATATACACTTAAATTGGCAACAACAGTGTTAAGTTACTCACTGAGAAAAAAGAAAAACCACTCACCAATCACCAGCCAATCACTTACCCTCTTGGCTGTGACGTCACCTTTTGATTTCTTTCTACTTTTTTGCCTTCTCCCTGTAGCTGCAAAAGTACGCCTTTTATAGGCCGCTCCACGCACCTCCTCGACGCTGCTCCCGACTGCCGCCGACACTGGGCCCCGGACTCCCTGCTGTGCCTTTGATAGGACGCTCCACGCACCTCCTCGATGCTGCTCCCGACTGCCGCCGACTCTGAGCCCCGGACTCCCTGCTGTGCCTTTTATAGGCCGCTCCACGCACGTCCTCGACGCTGCTCCCGACTGCCGCCGACACTGGGCCCCGGACTCCCTGCTGTGCCTTTTATAGGCCGCTCCACGCACCTCCTCGAAGCTGCTCCCGACTGCCGCCGACTCTAGGCCCCGGACTCCCTGCTGTGCCTTTTATAGGCCGCTCCACGCACCTCCTCGACGCTGCTTCCCGACTGCCGCCGACTCTGGGCCCCGGACTCCCTGCTGTGCCTTTTATAGGCCGCTCCACGCACCTACTCGACGCTGCTTCCCGACTGCCGCCGACTCTGGGCCCCGGACTCCCTACTGTGCCTTTTATAGGCCTCTCCACGCACCTACTCGACGCTGCTCCCGACTGCCGCCGACTCACACTCACACTCACACTCACTCACACTCATTCACACTAACACTCACTCACACTCACACATTCACACTCACACTTAATTACAATCACTCACACTCACTCACACTCAATTACACTCACTCACACTCACTCTCACTCTCACTCACTCACACTCACTCACACTCACACTTAATTACACTCACTCACACTCACTCACACTCACACTCACTCACACTTAATCATACTCACACTCACACTTAATCACACTCACATTCACACTCACTCACACTCACACTCACACATTCACACTCACTCACTCACACTCACTCACTCACGCTCACTCACTTACACTCACTCACACTCACACTCACAATCACATTCAAATTCACTCACACTCACTCACGATCACATTCAAATTCACTCACTCACACTCACACTCACTCACACTCTCACTCACTCTCACACACTCACACACACTCAATTACACACTCACTCAGACTCACTCGCTCTCGCTCACACTCACACTCACACACTCACACTTAATTACACTCACACTCACACACTCACTCACCCTCAATTACAGTCTCACTCACACTCACTCACACTCACTCACACTCACTCACACTCACACTTAATTACACTCACTCACACTCACACTCAATTACACTCACTCACACTCACACTCACTCACTCTCACTCACTCACACTCACTCACACTCACACTTAATTACACTCACTCACACTCACACTCACTCACACTCACACTCACTCACACTCACACTCACACTTAATCACACTCACACTGACTCACACTCAAACTCACACATTCACACTCACTCACTCACACTCACTCACACACTCACACACTCACTCACTCACGCTCACTCACTCACACTCACTCACACTCACTCACACTCACTCACACTCACACTCACATTCAAATTCACTCACTCACACTCACATTCAAATTCACTCACACACACTCACTCACACTCTCACACACTCACACTCACTCACACTCACTCACTCACACTCACTCACACTCACACTCACATTCAAATTCACTCACTCACACTCACATTCAAATTCACTCACACACACTCACTCACACTCTCACACACTCACACTCATTCACACTCACTCACACTCACTCACTCACATTCAAATTCACTCACTCACACTCACATTCAAATTCACTCACACACACTCACTCACACTCTCACACACTCACCCTCACTCACACTCACTCACACTCACACTTAGTCACGCTCACTCACACTCACACTCACTCACATTCAAATTCACTCACTCACACTCACATTCAAATTCACTCACTCAGACTCATTCACACTCATTCACACTCACTCATTCACACTCACACTCATTCACACTCATTCACGCTCACTCACACTCACACTCACTCATATTCAAATTCACTCACTCACACTCTCACTCACTCACACTCACTCACATTCACACTCACTCACACTCAATCACGCTCACTCACTCACTCACACTCACACTTAATTACACTCACACTCACACTCACTCACACTCACTCACACTCACTCACACTCACTCACACTCACTCACACTCACTCACACTCACACTCACTCACACTCACACATTCACTCACTCACACTCACACTCACTCACTCACACTCACTCACACTCACTCACACTCACTCACACTCACTCACACTCACACTCACTCACACTCACACTCAATCACGCTCACTCACATTCAAATTCACTCACTCACATTCACTCACACTCACACACACTCATTCATACTCACTCACATTCAAATTCACTCACTCACACTCATTCACACTCATTCACACTCATTCACACTCACTCACACTCACACTCACTCACACCTCACATTCAAATTCACTCACTCACACTCACTCACACTCAATCACATTCAAATTCACTCACACACTCACTCACACTCAATCACACTCAGTCACACTCACTCACTCACACTCACATTCAAATTCACACTCACTCACACTCACTCACACTCAATCACGCTCACTCACAATCACACTCACTCACATTCAAATTCACTCACTCACACTCACTCACACTCACTCACATTCACACTCACTCACTCACACTCAATCACGCTCACTCACATTCAAATTCACTCACTCACAATCACTCACACTCACTCACACTCACTCACTCACTCACACTCACTCACACTCACTCACACTCACTCACACTCACTCACACTCACTCACACTCACTCACACTCACTCACACTCACTCTCACTCGCACTCACTCACACTCACTCACACTCACACTCACATTCAAATTCACTCACTCACACTCACACACACTCACTCATTCACACTCATTCAAACTCACACTTAATCACACTCACTCACACTCACACTCAATTACACTCACTCACTCACTCTCACTCTCACTCACTCTCACTCACTCTCACTCACTCTCACTCACTCTCACTCACTCTCACTCACTCTCATTCACACTCACTCACTCACACTCACACTCAATCACACTCACACTCAATCACACTCAAACTCACACTCACGCAATCACAATCACTCACACTCAGGCTCACTCACACTCACTCACACTCACTCACACTCACTCACACTGACTCACTCACACTCACTCACACTCACACTCACTCTCACTCTCACTCACTCAGACTCACACACACACTCACACTTAATTACACTCACTCACACTCACTCACACTCACTCACACTCACTCTCACTCTCACTCTCACACTCACTCTCACTCACTCACACTCACACTCACTCACACTCACACTCACACTCACACTCACACTCACTCACTCACACTCACTCACACTTAATCACACTCACACTCACACTTAATCACACTCACACTTAATCACACTCACACTTAATCACACTCACACTCACACTCACTCACACTCACACATTCATACTCACACATTCTCACTCACACTCACATTTACTCACACTCACTCACACTCACACTCACTCACACTCACTCACACTCACTCACATACTCACGCACTCACTCTCACTCACGCGCTCACTCACACTCACACTCACTCACACTCACACTTAATCACACTCACACTTAATCACACTCACACTTAATCACACTCACACTCACACTCACTCAGACTCACACTCACACATTCTCACTCACACTCACTCACTCACGCTCACTCACTCACTCACACTCACTCACACTCACTCACACTCACTCACACTCACACTCACACTCACACTCACATTCAAATTCACTCACTCACACTCACACTCACACACACTCACACTCACTCACACTCATTCACACTCATTCAAACTCACACTTAATCACACTCAATCACACTCAAACTCACACTCACGCAATCACAATCACTCACACTCAGGCACACTCACACTCACCGACACTCACTCACACTAACTCACACTAACTCACACTAACTCACTCACATTCAAACTCACACTCACACTCACACTCACACACTCACACTCACTCACACTCGCACTCGCACTCACATTCACTCACACTCACGCACTCACTCACACTCACACACACACTCACACTTAATTACACTCACTCACACTCACTCACACTTAATCACACTCACACTCACTCACTCACACTCATTCACACTCTCACACTCACATTCAAATTCACTCACTCACTCTCACTCACTCACACTCACACTTAATCACACTCACACTCACACTCACTCACACTCACACATTCACACTCACTCACACTCACACATTCATACTCACACATTCTCACTCACACTCACATTTACTCACACTCACTCACATTTACTCACACTCACTCACTCACACTCACACTCACACACACTCACACTCATTCAAACTCACTCACACTCACATTCAAATTCACTCACTCACACTCACACACACTCACTCACACTCTCACGCACTCACATTCACTCACTCACACTCACTCACACTCACTCACACTCACTCACATTCACTCACTCACACTCACTCACACTCACTCACACTCACTCACACTCACTCACTCACACTCACTCACATTCAAATTCACTCACTCACACTCATTCACACTCATTCACACTCATTCACACTCACACTTAATCACACTCACTCACACTCACACCCACTCACACTCACTCACTCACACTCACACCCACTCACACTCACTCACTCACACTCACATTCAAATTCACTCACTCACACTCACTCACACTCACTCACACTCACTCACACTCACTCACACTCACTCACACTCACTCACACTCACTCACACTCACTCACACTCACTCACACATTCACACACTCATTCACACACTCATTCATACTCACATTCACACTCACACACACACACTCACACATTCACACTCACACACACTCCCTCACACATTCTCACACTCACTCACACTCACTCACACTCACTCACACTCACTCACACTCACTCACACTCACTCACACTAACTCACACTAACTCACACTAACTCACTCACACTCACACACTCACACTCGCACTCACATTCACTCACACTCACTCACTGCCCTCCCCTGATGAGTCATCCCCCTCAACAGTACCCAAAGCAGTGTATCTGTTTTGCAGGGGGATGACCACAGGGGAATCCTGCACTACCTTCCTTGCACTGCTCTTCCTGTTGGTCTTCCATTCCCTATCTGGCTGTGGACCCTTTCCCTGTGGTACGACCAACTCGCTACACGTGATACTCACGTCATTCTCAGCATCGTGGATGCTCCGGGGTGAATCCACCCTCAGCTCCAACTCCGCAACTTCCCGCACACGTAATCGTCAGGGACACCGGAAGTGTCCCTGAGTTCCCACATGGTACAGGAGGAGCATAACACCCGACCGAGCTCTCCTGCCATGACTTAACCCTTATATACACTTAAATTGGCAACAACAGTGTTAAGTTACTCACTGAGAAAAAAGAAAAACCACTCACCAATCACCAGCCAATCACTTACCCTCTTGGCTGTGACGTCACCTTTTGATTTCTTTCTACTTTTTTGCCTTCTCCCTGTAGCTGCAAAAGTACGCCTTTTATAGGCCGCTCCACGCACCTCCCGACTGCCGCCGACACTGGGCACCGGACTCCCTGCTGTGCCTTTGATAGGACGCTCCACGCACCTCCTCGATGCTGCTCCCGACTGCCGCCGACTCTGAGCCCCGGACTCCCTGCTGTGCCTTTTATAGGCCGCTCCACGCACGTCCTCGACGCTGCTCCCGACTGCCGCCGACACTGGGCCCCGGACTCCCTGCTGTGCCTTTTATAGGCCGCTCCACGCACCTCCTCGAAGCTGCTCCCGACTGCCGCCGACTCTAGGCCCCGGACTCCCTGCTGTGCCTTTTATAGGCCGCTCCACGCACCTCCTCGACGCTGCTTCCCGACTGCCGCCGACTCTGGGCCCCGGACTCCCTGCTGTGCCTTTTATAGGCCGCTCCACGCACCTCCTCGACGCTGCTTCCCGACTGCCGCCGACTCTGGGCCCCGGACTCCCTACTGTGCCTTTTATAGGCCTCTCCACGCACCTACTCGACGCTGCTCCCGACTGCCGCCGACTCACACTCACACTCACACTCACTCACACTCATTCACACTAACACTCACTCACACTCACACATTCACACTCACACTTAATTACAATCACTCACACTCACTCACACTCAATTACACTCACTCACACTCACTCTCACTCTCACTCACTCACACTCACTCACACTCACTCACACTCACACTTAATCATACTCACACTTAATCACACTCACTCACACTCACTCACACTCACACATTCACACTCACTCACACATTCACACTCACACTCACTCACACTCAGTCACTCACACTCACTCACACACTCACTCACTCACACTCACATTCAAATTCACTCACACTCACTCTCACTCACTCACACTCACTCACACTCACTCACACTCACTCACACTCACACTTAATCACACTCACACTTAATCACACTCACACTCACACTCACTCACACTCACACATTCACACTCACACTCACTCACACTCACACTCTCAATCAAATTCACTCACACTCACTCACACTCATTCACACTCACTCACACTCATTCAAATTCACTCACTCACATTCACTCACACTCACACACACTCACACTCACACTCACACATTCACACATTCACACTCACACATTCACACTCACACACTCACACTCACACATTCACACTCACACATTCACACTCACACATTCACACTCACACATTCACACTCACACACTCACACTCACACACTCACACTCACACACTCACACTCACACACTCACACTCACACACTCACACTCACACACTCACACTCACACATTCACACTCTCACTCTCACTCTCACTCTCACTCTCACTCACACTCACACACACTTAATCACACTCACACTCACACTTAATCACACTCACACTTAATCACACTCACACTCACACTCACACATTCACACTCACTCACACATTCACACTCACACTCACTCACACTCACACTCTCAATCAAATTCACTCACACTCATTCACACTCACTCACACTCATTCGAATTCACTCACTCACATTCACTCACTCACATTCACTCACACTCACACACACACACATTCACACTCACACATTCACACTCACACACTCACACTCACACATTCACACTCACACATTCACACTCACACATTCACACTCACACATTCACACTCACACATTCACACTCACACATTCACACTCACACACTCACACTCACACATTCACACTCACATATTCACACTCACACATTCACACTCACACATTCACACTCACACACTCACACTCACACATTCACACTCACACATTCACACTCACACATTCACACTCACACATTCACACTCACACATTCACACTCACACATTCACACTCACACACTCACACTCACACATTCACACTCACACATTCACACTCACACACTCACACTCACACACTCACACTCACACACTCACACTCACACATTCACACTCACACACTCACACTCACACACTCACACTCACACATTCACACTCACACTCACACATTCACACTCACACATTCACACTCACACATTCACACTCACACATTCACACTCACACATTCACACTCACACATTCACACTCACACATTCACACTCACTCACTCACACTCACTCACACTCAAATTCACTCACTCACACTCATTCACACTCACACTTAATCACACTCACTCACTCACACCTCACATTCAAATTCACTCACTCACACTCACTCACACTCAATCACACTCAATCACATTCAAATTCACTCACACACACTCACACTCACTCACACTCACACTCACATTCAAATTCACTCACTCACACTCACATTCAAATTCACTCACACACACTCACTCACACTCTCACACACTCACACTCACTCACATTCAAATTCACTCACACACTCACACTCATTCACTCTCATTCACACTTAATTACACTCACACTCACTCACACTCACTCACACTCACTCACACTCACACACTCACACTCACACTCACATTCAAATTCACTCACTCACACTCACTCTCACTCACACTCAATCACGCTCACTCACACTCATACTCACACCTACTCACTCACACTCACACTCACTCACATTCACACATTCACACTCACACTCACACTTAATCACACTCACTCAAACTCAATCACTCTCACTCACTCACTCTCACTCACTCTCACTCACTCTCACTCACTCACTCTCACTCACTCTCACACACACACTCACTCTTAATTACACTCTCACACTCACTCACACTTAATCACACTCACACTCACACTTAATCACACTCACTCACACTCACACTCACACATTCACACTCACACATTCACACTCACACACTCTCACACTCACAATCAAATTCACTCACACTCAATTACACTCACTCACACTCACTCTCACTCTCACTCACTCACACTCACTCACACTCACACTTAATTACACTCACTCACACTCACTCACACTCACACTCACTCACACTTAATCATACTCACACTCACACTTAATCACCCTCACATTCACACTCACTCACACTCACACTCACACATTCACACTCTCACATTCTCACTCACACATTCTCACTCACACTCACTCACTCACGCTCACTCACTTACACTCACTCACACTCACACTCACAATCACATTCAAATTCACTCACACTCACTCACGATCACATTCAAATTCACTCACTCACACTCACACTCACTCACACTCTCACTCACTCTCACACACTCACACACACTCAATTACACACTCACTCAGACTCACTCGCTCTCGCTCACACTCACACTCACACACTCACACTTAATTACACTCACACTCACACACTCACTCACCCTCAATTACAGTCTCACTCACACTCACTCACACTCACTCACACTCACTCACACTCACACTTAATTACACTCACTCACACTCACACTCAATTACACTCACTCACACTCACACTCACTCACTCTCACTCACTCACACTCACTCACACTCACACTTAATTACACTCACTCACACTCACACTCACTCACACTCACACTCACACTCACTCACACTCACACTCACACTCACACTTAATCACACTCACACTGACTCACACTCAAACTCACACATTCACACTCACTCACTCACACTCACTCACACACTCACACACTCACTCACTCACGCTCACTCACTCACACTCACTCACACTCACACTCACATTCAAATTCACTCACTCACACTCACATTCAAATTCACTCACACACACTCACTCACACTCTCACACACTCACACTCACTCACACTCACTCACTCACACTCACTCACACTCACACTCACATTCAAATTCACTCACTCACACTCACATTCAAATTCACTCACACACACTCACACTCTCACACACTCACACTCATTCACACTCACTCACACTCACTCACTCACATTCAAATTCACTCACTCACACTCACATTCAAATTCACTCACACACACTCACTCACACTCTCACACACTCACCCTCACTCACACTCACTCACACTCACACTTAGTCACGCTCACTCACACTCACACTCACTCACATTCAAATTCACTCACTCACACTCACATTCAAATTCACTCACTCAGACTCATTCACACTCATTCACACTCACACTCATTCACACTCACACTCATTCACGCTCACTCACACTCACACTCACTCATATTCAAATTCACTCACTCACACTCTCACTCACTCACACTCACTCACATTCACACTCACTCACACTCAATCACGCTCACTCACTCACTCACACTCACACTTAATTACACTCACACTCACTCACACTCACACTCACTCACACTCACTCACACTCACTCACACTCACTCACACTCACTCACACTCACACTCACTCACACTCACACATTCACTCACTCACACTCACTCACACTCACTCACACTCACTCACTCACACTCACTCACACTCACTCACACTCACACTCACACACACTCATTCATACTCACTCACATTCAAATTCACTCACTCACTCATTCACACTCATTCACACTCATTCACACTCATTCACACTCACACCCACTCACACTCACTCACACCTCACATTCAAATTCACTCACTCACACTCACTCACACTCAATCACATTCAAATTCACTCACACACTCACTCACACTCAATCACACTCACTCACTCACACTCACATTCAAATTCACACTCACTCACACTCACTCACACTCAATCACGCTCACTCACAATCACACTCACTCACATTCAAATTCACTCACTCACACTCACATTCAAATTCACTCACTCAGACTCATTCACACTCATTCACACTCACACTCATTCACACTCACACTCATTCACGCTCACTCACACTCACACTCACTCATATTCAAATTCACTCACTCACACTCTCACTCACTCACACTCACTCACATTCACACTCACTCACACTCAATCACGCTCACTCACTCACTCACACTCACACTTAATTACACTCACACTCACTCACACTCACACTCACTCACACTCACTCACACTCACTCACACTCACTCACACTCACTCACACTCACACTCACTCACACTCACACATTCACTCACTCACACTCACTCACACTCACTCACACTCACTCACTCACACTCACTCACACTCACTCACACTCACTCACACTCACACACACTCATTCATACTCACTCACATTCAAATTCACTCACTCACTCATTCACACTCATTCACACTCATTCACACTCATTCACACTCACACCCACTCACACTCACTCACACCTCACATTCAAATTCACTCACTCACACTCACTCACACTCAATCACATTCAAATTCACTCACACACTCACTCACACTCAATCACACTCAGTCACACTCACTCACTCACACTCACATTCAAATTCACACTCACTCACACTCACTCACACTCAATCACGCTCACTCACAATCACACTCACTCACATTCAAATTCACTCACTCACACTCACTCACACTCACTCACATTCACACTCACTCACTCACACTCAATCACGCTCACTCACATTCACTCACACTCACTCACACTCACTCACACTCACTCACACTCACTCACACTCACTCACTCAAACTCACGCACTCACTCTCACTCACACTCACTCACACTCACTCACACTCACTCACACTCACTCACACTCACTCACACTCACTCACACTCACTCACACTCACTCACACTCACTCACTCAAACTCACGCACTCACTCTCACTCGCACTCACTCACACTCACTCACTCTCACTCGCACTCACTCACACTCACTCACTCACACTTAATCACAGTCACACTTAATCACACTCACACTCACTCACACTCACTCACTCACTCACACTCACTCACACTCACACTCACATTCAAATTCACTCACTCACACTCACACTCACACACACTCACTCATTCACACTCATTCAAACTCACACTTAATCACACTCACTCACACTCACACTCAATTACACTCACTCACTCACTCTCACTCTCACTCACTCTCACTCACTCTCACTCACTCTCACTCACTCTCATTCACACTCACTCACTCACACTCACACTCAATCACACTCACACTCAATCACACTCAAACTCACACTCACGCAATCACAATCACTCACACTCAGGCTCACTCACACTCACTCACACTCACTCACACTCACTCACACTGACTCACTCACACTCACTCACACTCACACTCACTCTCACTCACTCACTCACACTCACTCTCACTCTCACTCACTCAGACTCACACACACACTCACACTTAATTACACTCACTCACACTCACTCACACTCACTCTCACACTCAGGCTCACTCACACTCACTCACACTCACTCACACTCACTCACACTGACTCACTCACACTCACTCACACTCACACTCACTCACACTCACTCTCACTCTCACTCACTCAGACACACACACACTCACACTTAATTACACTCACTCACACTCACTCACACTCACTCTCACACTCACTCTCACTCACACTCACTCACACTCACTCACACTCACACTCACTCACACTCACTCACACTCACACTCACACTTAATCACACTCACACTTAATCACACTCACACTTAATCACACTCACACTCACACTCACTCACACTCACACTCACACATTCACACTCACTCACACTCACACATTCATACTCACACATTCTCACTCACACTCACATTTACTCACACTCACTCACACTCACACTCACTCACACTCACTCACACTCACTCACATACTCACGCACTCACTCTCACTCACGCGCTCACTCACACTCACACTCACTCACACTCACACTTAATCACACTCACACTTAATCACACTCACACTTAATCACACTCACACTCACACTCACTCAGACTCACACTCACACATTCTCACTCACACTCACTCACGCTCACTCACTCACTCACACTCACTCACACTCACTCACACTCACACTCACACTCACATTCAAATTCACTCACTCACACTCACACTCACACACACTCACACTCACTCACACTCATTCACACTCATTCAAACTCACACTTAATCACACTCAATCACACTCAAACTCACACTCACGCAATCACAATCACTCACACTCAGGCACACTCACACTCACCGACACTCACTCACACTAACTCACACTAACTCACACTAACTCACTCACATTCAAACTCACACTCACACTCACACTCACACACTCACACTCACTCACACTCGCACTCGCACTCACATTCACTCACACTCACGCACTCACTCACACTCACACACACACTCACACTTAATTACACTCACTCACACTCACTCACACTTAATCACACTCACACTTAATCACACTCACACTCACACTTATTCACACTCACACTTAATCACACTCACTCACACTCACACATTCACACTCACACATTCACACTCATACATTCACACTCACTCACACTCACTCACACTCACTCACACTCACTCACACTCACTCACACTCACTTACACTCACTCACACTCACACTCACTCACACTCACTCACACTCACACACACTCACTCACACATTCACACTCATACATTCACACTCACTCACACTCACTCACACTCACTCACACTCACTCACACTCACTCACACTCACTTACACTCACTCACACTCACACTCACTCACACTCACTCACACTCACACACACTCACTCACACTCGCTCACACTCACTCACACTCACTCACACTTAATCACACTCACACTTAATCACACTCACACTTAATCACACTCACACTCGCACTCACTCACACTCACACTCACACATTCACACTCACACATTCACACATTCACACACTCACACACTCACACACTCACACACTCACACTCACACTCACACTCACACTCACACTCACACTCACACACACACACACACTCACACACACACACTCACTCACACACACACACTAACTCACACTCACTCTCACTCACTCACACTCATTCACACTCTCACACTCACATTCAAATTCACTCACTCACTCTCACTCACTCACACTCACACTTAATCACACTCACACTCACACTCACTCACACTCACACATTCACACTCACTCACACTCACACATTCATACTCACACATTCTCACTCACACTCATTCAAACTCACTCACACTCACATTCAAATTCACTCACTCACACTCACACACACTCACTCACACTCTCACGCACTCACATTCACTCACTCACTCACACTCACTCACACTCACTCACTCACACTCACTCACATTCAAATTCACTCACTCACACTCATTCACACTCATTCACACTCATTCACACTCACACTTAATCACACTCACTCACACTCACACTCACACTCACATTCAAATTCACTCACTCACTCTCACTCACTCTCACTCACTCTCACTCACTCTCACTCACTCTCACTCACTCTCACTCACTCTCACTCACTCTCACTCACTCTCACTCACTCTCACTCACTCTCACTCACTCTCACTCACACTCACTCACTCACACACACATTCACACACTCATTCACACACTCATTCATACTCACATTCACACTCACACACACACACTCACACATTCACACTCACACACACTCCCTCACACATTCTCACACTCACTCACACTCACTCACACTCACTCACACTCACTCACACTCACTCACACACTCACTCACTCTCACTCACTCAGACACACACACACACTCACACTTAATTACACTCACTCACACTCACACACACTTAATCACACTCACACTCACACTTAATCACACTCACACTTAATCACACTCACACTCACACTCACTCACACTCACACTCACACATTCACACTCACTCACACATTCACACTCACACTCACTCACACTCACACTCACAATCAAATTCACTCACACTCACTCACACTCACTCACACTCATTCACACTCACTCACACTCATTCAAATTCACTCACTCACATTCACTCACACTCACACACACTCACACTCACACTCACACTCACACTCACACATTCACACTCACACTCACACATTCACACTCACACACTCACACTCACACATTCACACTCTCACTCTCACACTCACTCACACTCACTCACACTCACTCACACTCACTCACACTCACTCACACTCACTCACTCACACTCACACTCACATTCAAATTCACTCACTCACTCACACACACTCACACACACTCACACACACTCACACACACTCACACACACTCACACACACTCACACACACTCACACACACTCACACACACTCACACACACTCACACACACTCACACTCACACTCACATTCAAATTCACTCACTCACTCACACTCACTCACACACTCACACACACTCACTCACACTCACACTCACTCACATTCAAATTCACTCACTCACATCACATTCAAATTCACTCACTCACACTCATTCACACTCAATCACACTCAATCACACTCAATCACACTCAATCACACTCAATCACACTCACACTCAATCACGCTCACTCACGCTCACACTCACTCATATTCAAATTCACTCACTCACACTCTCACTCACTCACACTCACTCACATTCACACTCACTCACTCACACTCAATCACGCTCACTCACACTCACTCACGCTCACTCACAGTCAAATTCACTCACTCACATTCACTCACACTCACACTCACACACACTCATTCACACTCATACTTAATCACACTCATTCACACTCAATCACACTCATTCAAACTCACACTTAATCACACTCACTCACACTCACACTCACACTCAATCACGCTCACTCACACTCATACTCACTCCTACTCACTCACACTCACACTCACTCACATTCACACATTCACACTCACACTCACACTTAATCACACTCACTCAAACTCAATCACACACACCCACTCACACTCACACCCACTCACTCACATTCACACTCACTCACATTCAAATTCACTCACTCACACTCACACTCACACTCACATTCACTCACACTCACTCACACTCACATTCAAATTCACTCACTCCTACTCACTCACACTCTCACGCACTCACACTCACTCACTCACTCACACTCACTCACACTCACTCACACTCACTCACACTCACTCACACTCACTCACACTCACTCACACTCACACTTAATTACACTCACTCACACTCACACTCAATTACACTCACTCACACTCACACTCACTCACTCTCACTCACTCACACTCACTCACACTCACACTTAATTACACTCACTCACACTCACACTCACTCACACTCACACTCACACTCACTCACACTCACACTCACACTCACACTTAATCACACTCACACTGACTCACACTCAAACTCACACATTCACACTCACTCACTCACACTCACTCACACACTCACACACTCACTCACTCACGCTCACTCACTCACACTCACTCACACTCACACTCACATTCAAATTCACTCACTCACACTCACATTCAAATTCACTCACACACACTCACTCACACTCTCACACACTCACACTCACTCACACTCACTCACTCACACTCACTCACACTCACACTCACATTCAAATTCACTCACTCACACTCACATTCAAATTCACTCACACACACTCACTCACACTCTCACACACTCACACTCATTCACACTCACTCACACTCACTCACTCACATTCAAATTCACTCACTCACACTCACATTCAAATTCACTCACACACACTCACTCACACTCTCACACACTCACCCTCACTCACACTCACTCACACTCACACTTAGTCACGCTCACTCACACTCACACTCACTCACATTCAAATTCACTCACTCACACTCACATTCAAATTCACTCACTCAGACTCATTCACACTCATTCACACTCACACTCATTCACACTCACACTCATTCACGCTCACTCACACTCACACTCACTCATATTCAAATTCACTCACTCACACTCTCACTCACTCACACTCACTCACATTCACACTCACTCACACTCAATCACGCTCACTCACTCACTCACACTCACACTTAATTACACTCACACTTTCACTCACTCACACTCACTCACACTCACTCACACTCACTCACTCACACTCACTCACACTCACTCACACTCACACTCACACACACTCATTCATACTCACTCACATTCAAATTCACTCACTCACTCATTCACACTCATTCACACTCATTCACACTCATTCACACTCACACCCACTCACACTCACTCACACCTCACATTCAAATTCACTCACTCACACTCACTCACACTCAATCACATTCAAATTCACTCACACACTCACTCACACTCAATCACACTCAGTCACACTCACTCACTCACACTCACATTCAAATTCACACTCACTCACACTCACTCACACTCAATCACGCTCACTCACAATCACACTCACTCACATTCAAATTCACTCACTCACACTCACTCACACTCACTCACATTCACACTCACTCACTCACACTCAATCACGCTCACTCACATTCACTCACACTCACTCACACTCACTCACACTCACTCACACTCACACTCACTCACTCAAACTCACGCACTCACTCTCACTCACACTCACTCACACTCACTCACACTCACTCACACTCACTCACACTCACTCACACTCACTCACACTCACTCACACTCACTCACACTCACTCACTCAAACTCACGCACTCACTCTCACTCGCACTCACTCACACTCACTCACTCTCACTCGCACTCACTCACACTCACTCACTCACACTTAATCACAGTCACACTTAATCACACTCACACTCACTCACACTCACTCACTCACTCACACTCACTCACACTCACACTCACATTCAAATTCACTCACTCACACTCACACTCACACACACTCACTCATTCACACTCATTCAAACTCACACTTAATCACACTCACTCACACTCACTCACACTTAATCACACTCACACTTAATCACACTCACACTTAATCACACTCACTCACACTCACACATTCACACTCACACATTCACACTCATACATTCACACTCACTCACACTCACTCACACTCACTCACACTCACTCACACTCACTCACACTCACTTACACTCACTCACACTCACACTCACTCACACTCACTCACACTCACACACACTCACTCACACTCGCTCACACTCACTCACACTCACTCACACTTAATCACACTCACACTTAATCACACTCACACTTAATCACACTCACACTCGCACTCACTCACACTCACACTCACACTCACACATTCACACACTCACACACTCACACACTCACACACTCACACACTCACACACTCACACACTCACACTCACACTCACACTCACACTCACACTCACACTCACACTCACACACACACTCACACACACACACTCACTCACACACACACACTAACTCACACTCACTCTCACTCACTCACACTCATTCACACTCTCACACTCACATTCAAATTCACTCACTCACTCTCACTCACTCACACTCACACTTAATCACACTCACACTCACACTCACTCACACTCACACATTCACACTCACTCACACTCACACATTCATACTCACACATTCTCACTCACACTCATTCAAACTCACTCACACTCACATTCAAATTCACTCACTCACACTCACACACACTCACTCACACTCTCACGCACTCACATTCACTCACTCACTCACACTCACTCACACTCACTCACTCACACTCACTCACATTCAAATTCACTCACTCACACTCATTCACACTCATTCACACTCATTCACACTCACACTTAATCACACTCACTCACACTCACACTCACATTCAAATTCACTCACTCACACTCACTCACTCTCACTCACTCTCACTCACTCTCACTCACTCTCACTCACTCTCACTCACTCTCACTCACTCTCACTCACTCTCACTCACTCTCACTCACTCTCACTCACACTCACTCACTCACACACACATTCACACACTCATTCACACACTCATTCATACTCACATTCACACTCACACACACACACTTACACATTCACACTCACACACACTCCCTCACACATTCTCACACTCACTCACACTCACTCACACTCACTCACACTCACTCACACTCACTCACACTCACTCACACTCACTCACACTCACTCACACTCACTCACTCAGACACACACACACTCACTCACACTCACTCACACTCACACTCACTCACACTCACACATTCACTCACTCACACTCACTCACACTCACTCACACTCACTCACTCACACTCACTCACACTCACTCACATTCACACTCACTCACACTCAATCACGCTCACTCACTCACTCACACTCACACTTAATTACACTCACACTCACTCACACTCACACTCACTCACACTCACTCACACTCACTCACACTCACTCACACTCACTCACACTCACACTCACTCACACTCACACATTCACTCACTCACACTCACTCACACTCACTCACACTCACTCACTCACACTCACTCACACTCACTCACACTCACTCACACTCACACTCACACACACTCATTCATACTCACTCACATTCAAATTCACTCACTCACTCATTCACACTCATTCACACTCATTCACACTCATTCACACTCACACCCACTCACACTCACTCACACCTCACATTCAAATTCACTCACTCACACTCACTCACACTCAATCACATTCAAATTCACTCACACACTCACTCACACTCAATCACACTCAGTCACACTCACTCACTCACACTCACATTCAAATTCACACTCACTCACACTCACTCACACTCAATCACGCTCACTCACAATCACACTCACTCACATTCAAATTCACTCACTCACACTCACTCACACTCACTCACATTCACACTCACTCACTCACACTCAATCACGCTCACTCACATTCACTCACACTCACTCACACTCACTCACACTCACTCACACTCACTCACACTCACTCACTCAAACTCACGCACTCACTCTCACTCACACTCACTCACACTCACTCACACTCACTCACACTCACTCACACTCACTCACACTCACTCACACTCACTCACACTCACTCACTCAAACTCACGCACTCACTCTCACTCGCACTCACTCACACTCACTCACTCTCACTCGCACTCACTCACACTCACTCACTCACACTTAATCACAGTCACACTTAATCACACTCACACTCACTCACACTCACTCACTCACTCACACTCACTCACACTCACACTCACATTCAAATTCACTCACTCACACTCACACTCACACACACTCACTCATTCACACTCATTCAAACTCACACTTAATCACACTCACTCACACTCACTCACACTTAATCACACTCACACTTAATCACACTCACACTTAATCACACTCACTCACACTCACACATTCACACTCACACATTCACACTCATACATTCACACTCACTCACACTCACTCACACTCACTCACACTCACTCACACTCACTCACACTCACTTACACTCACTCACACTCACACTCACTCACACTCACTCACACTCACACACACTCACTCACACTCGCTCACACTCACTCACACTCACTCACACTTAATCACACTCACACTTAATCACACTCACACTTAATCACACTCACACTCGCACTCACTCACACTCACACTCACACATTCACACTCACACATTCACACATTCACACACTCACACACTCACACACTCACACACTCACACACTCACACACTCACACACTCACACACTCACACACTCACACACTCACACACTCACACTCACACTCACACTCACACTCACACACACACTCACACACACACACTCACTCACACACACACACTAACTCACACTCACTCTCACTCACTCACACTCATTCACACTCTCACACTCACATTCAAATTCACTCACTCACTCTCACTCACTCACACTCACACTTAATCACACTCACACTCACACTCACTCACACTCACACATTCACACTCACTCACACTCACACATTCATACTCACACATTCTCACTCACACTCATTCAAACTCACTCACACTCACATTCAAATTCACTCACTCACACTCACACACACTCACTCACACTCTCACGCACTCACATTCACTCACTCACTCACACTCACTCACACTCACTCACATTCAAATTCACTCACTCACACTCATTCACACTCATTCACACTCATTCACACTCACACTTAATCACACTCACTCACACTCACACTCACACTCACATTCAAATTCACTCACTCACTCTCACTCACTCTCACTCACTCTCACTCACTCTCACTCACTCTCACTCACTCTCACTCACTCTCACTCACTCTCACTCACTCTCACTCACTCTCACTCACTCTCACTCACTCTCACTCACACTCACTCACTCACACACACATTCACACACTCATTCACACACTCATTCATACTCACATTCACACTCACACACACACACTTACACATTCACACTCACACACACTCCCTCACACATTCTCACACTCACTCACACTCACTCACACTCACTCACACTCACTCACACTCACTCACACTCACTCACACTCACTCACACTCACTCACTCAGACACACACACACACTTAATTACACTCACTCACACTCACACACACTTAATCACACTCACACTCACACTTAATCACACTCACACTTAATCACACTCACACATTCACACTCACTCACACTCACACATTCATACTCACACATTCTCACTCACACTCACATTTACTCACACTCACTCACATTTACTCACACTCACTCACTCACACTCACACTCACACACACTCACACTCATTCAAACTCACTCACACTCACATTCAAATTCACTCACTCACACTCACACACACTCACTCACACTCTCACGCACTCACATTCACTCACTCACACTCACTCACACTCACTCACACTCACTCACTCACACTCACTCACATTCAAATTCACTCACTCACACTCATTCACACTCATTCACACTCATTCACACTCACACTTAATCACACTCACTCACACTCACACCCACTCACTCACACTCACATTCAAATTCACTCACTCACACTCACTCACACTCACTCACACTCACTCACACTCACTCACTCTCACTCACTCTCACTCACTCTCACTCACTCTCACTCACACTCACTCACACTCACTCACACTCACTCACACTCACTCACACTCACTCACACTCACTCACACTCACTCACACTCACTCACACTCACTCACACTCACTCACTCACACACACATTCACACACTCATTCACACACTCATTCATACTCACATTCACACTCACACACACACACTCACACATTCACACTCACACACACTCCCTCACACATTCTCACACTCACTCACACTCACTCACACTCACTCACACTCACTCACACTCACTCACACTCACTCACACTCACTCACACTCACTCACACTCACTCACACACTCACTCACTCTCACTCACTCAGACACACACACACACTCACACTTAATTACACTCACTCACACTCACACACACTTAATCACACTCACACTCACACTTAATCACACTCACACTTAATCACACTCACACTCACACTCACTCACACTCACACTCACACATTCACACTCACTCACACATTCACACTCACACTCACTCACACTCACACTCACAATCAAATTCACTCACACTCACTCACACTCACTCACACTCACTCACACTCATTCAAATTCACTCACTCACATTCACTCACACTCACACACACTCACACTCACACTCACACTCACACTCACACATTCACACTCACACTCACACATTCACACTCACACACTCACACTCACACATTCACACTCTCACTCTCACACTCACTCACACTCACTCACACTCACTCACACTCACTCACACTCACTCACACTCACTCACACTCACTCACTCACACTCACACTCACATTCAAATTCACTCACTCACTCACACACACTCACACACACTCACACACACTCACACACACTCACACACACTCACACACACTCACACACACTCACACACACTCACACACACTCACACACACTCACACTCACACTCACATTCAAATTCACTCACTCACTCACACTCACTCACACACTCACACACACTCACTCACACTCACACTCACTCACATTCAAATTCACTCACTCACTCACATTCAAATTCACTCACTCACACTCATTCACACTCAATCACACTCAATCACACTCAATCACACTCAATCACACTCACACTCAATCACGCTCACTCACGCTCACACTCACTCATATTCAAATTCACTCACTCACACTCTCACTCACTCACACTCACTCACATTCACACTCACTCACTCACACTCAATCACGCTCACTCACACTCACTCACGCTCACTCACAGTCAAATTCACTCACTCACATTCACTCACACTCACACTCACACACACTCATTCACACTCATACTTAATCACACTCATTCACACTCAATCACACTCATTCAAACTCACACTTAATCACACTCACTCACACTCACACTCACACTCAATCACGCTCACTCACACTCATACTCACTCCTACTCACTCACACTCACACTCACTCACATTCACACATTCACACTCACACTCACACTTAATCACACTCACTCAAACTCAATCACACACACCCACTCACACTCACACCCACTCACTCACATTCACACTCACTCACATTCAAATTCACTCACTCACACTCACACTCACACTCACATTCACTCACACTCACTCACACTCACATTCAAATTCACTCACTCCTACTCACTCACACTCTCACGCACTCACACTCACTCACTCACTCACACTCACTCACACTCACTCACACTCACTCACACTCAAATTCACTCACTCACACTCATTCACACTCATTCACACTCATTCACACTCATTCACACTCACACTTAATCACACTCACTCACACTCACACCCACTCACACTCACTCACTCACACCTCACATTCAAATTCACTCACTCACACTCACTCACACTCACTCACACTCAATCACACTCAATCACATTCAAATTCACTCACACACACTCACACTCACTCACTCACACTCACTCACACTCACACTCACTCACTCACACTCACTCACACTCACTCACACTCAAATTCACTCACTCACACTCACTCACACTCACACTCACATTCAAATTCACTCACTCACACTCACATTCAAATTCACTCACACACACTCACTCACACTCGCACACACTCACACTCACTCACATTCAAATTCACTCACACACTCACACTCATTCACTCTCATTCACACTTAATTACACTCACACTCACTCACACTCACTCACACTCACTCACACTCACTCACACTCACTCACACTCACTCACACTCACTCACACTCACTCACACTCACTCACACTCACTCACACTCACTCACACTCACTCACACTCACATTCAAATTCACTCACACACTCACTCTCACTCACACTCACACTCAATCACGCTCACTCACACTCATACTCACTCCTACTCACTCACACTCACACTCACACACTCACACTCACACTCACACACTCACACTCACACATTCACACTTAATCACACTCACTCAAACTCAATCACTCTCACTCACTCACTCTCACTCACTCACTCACTCTCACTCTCACTCACACACACACTCACACTTAATTACACTCTCACACTCACTCACACTTAATCACACTCACACTCACACTTAATCACACTCACACTTAATCACACTCACACTCACTCACACTCACACATTCACACTCACACATTCACACTCACACATTCACACTCACACATTCTCACTCACTCACTCTCACACTCACAATCAAATTCACTCACACTCATCACACTCGCTCACACTCGCTCACACTCACACTTAATCACACTCACACTCACACTCACTCACACTCACTCACACTCACACTCACTCACACTCATTCAAACTCACACTTAATCACACTCACTCACACTCACACTCAATTACACTCACTCACTCTCACTCACTCTCATTCACTCTCATTCACACTCACTCACACTCACTCACACTCACACTCAATCACACTCAATCACACTCAAACTCACACTCACGCAATCACAATCACTCACACTCAGGCACACTCACACTCACCGACACTCACCGACACTCACTCACACTAACTCACACTAACTCACACTAACTCACTCACATTCAAACTCACACTCACACTCACACACTCACACTCACACTCGCACTCACATTCACTCACACTCACTCACTGCCCTCCCCTGATGAGTCATCCCCCTCAACAGTACCCAAAGCAGTGTATCTGTTTTGCAGGGGGATGACCACAGGGGAATCCTGCACTACCTTCCTTGCACTGCTCTTCCTGTTGGTCTTCCATTCCCTATCTGGCTGTGGACCCTTTCCCTGTGGTACGACCAACTCGCTACACGTGATACTCACGTCATTCTCAGCATCGTGGATGCTCCGGGGTGAATCCACCCTCAGCTCCAACTCCGCAACTTCCCGCACACGTAATCGTCAGGGACACCGGAAGTGTCCCTGAGTTCCCACATGGTACAGGAGGAGCATAACACCCGACCGAGCTCTCCTGCCATGACTTAACCCTTATATACACTTAAATTGGCAACAACAGTGTTAAGTTACTCACTGAGAAAAAAGAAAAACCACTCACCAATCACCAGCCAATCACTTACCCTCTTGGCTGTGACGTCACCTTTTGATTTCTTTCTACTTTTTTGCCTTCTCCCTGTAGCTGCAAAAGTACGCCTTTTATAGGCCGCTCCACGCACCTCCTCGACGCTGCTCCCGACTGCCGCCGACACTGGGCCCCGGACTCCCTGCTGTGCCTTTGATAGGACGCTCCACGCACCTCCTCGATGCTGCTCCCGACTGCCGCCGACTCTGAGCCCCGGACTCCCTGCTGTGCCTTTTATAGGCCGCTCCACGCACGTCCTCGACGCTGCTCCCGACTGCCGCCGACACTGGGCCCCGGACTCCCTGCTGTGCCTTTTATAGGCCGCTCCACGCACCTCCTCGAAGCTGCTCCCGACTGCCGCCGACTCTAGGCCCCGGACTCCCTGCTGTGCCTTTTATAGGCCGCTCCACGCACCTCCTCGACGCTGCTTCCCGACTGCCGCCGACTCTGGGCCCCGGACTCCCTGCTGTGCCTTTTATAGGCCGCTCCACGCACCTCCTCGACGCTGCTTCCCGACTGCCGCCGACTCTGGGCCCCGGACTCCCTACTGTGCCTTTCATAGGCCTCTCCACGCACCTACTCGACGCTGCTCCCGACTGCCGCCGACTCACACTCACACTCACACTCACTCACACTCATTCACACTAACACTCACTCACACTCACACATTCACACTCACACTTAATTACAATCACTCACACTCACTCACACTCAATTACACTCACTCACACTCACTCTCACTCTCACTCACTCACACTCACTCACACTCACACTTAATTACACTCACTCACACTCACTCACACTCACACTCACTCACACTTAATCATACTCACACTCACACTTAATCACACTCACACTCACACTCACTCACACTCACACTCACACATTCACACTCACTCACATTCTCACTCACACATTCTCACTCACACTCACTCACTCACGCTCACTCACTTACACTCACTCACACTCACTCACACTCACACTCACAATCACATTCAAATTCACTCACACTCACTCACGATCACATTCAAATTCACTCACTCACACACTCACTCACACTCTCACTCACTCTCACACACTCACACACACTCACACTCAATTACACACTCACTCAGACTCACTCACTCTCGCTCACACTCACACTCACACACTCACACTTAATTACACTCACACTCACACACTCACTCACCCTCAATTACAGTCTCACTCACACTCACTCACACTCACTCACACTCACTCACACTCACTCACACTCACACTTAATTACACTCACTCACACTCACACTCAATTACACTCACTCACACTCACACTCACTCACTCTCACTCACTCTCACTCACTCACACTCACTCACACTCACACTTAATTACACTCACTCACACTCACACTCACTCACACTCACACTCACACTCACACTCACTCACACTCACACTTAATAACACTCACACTGACTCACACTCAAACTCACACATTCACACTCACTCACTCACACTCACTCACACTCACTCACACTCACACACTCACACACTCACTCACTCACTCACGCTCACTCACTCACACTCACTCACACTCACACTCACATTCAAATTCACTCACTCACACTCACATTCAAATTCACTCACACACACTCACTCACACTCTCACACACTCACACTCTCACACACTCACACTCATTCACACTCACTCACACTCACTCACTCACACTCACACTCACACTCACATTCAAATTCACTCACTCACACTCACATTCAAATTCACTCACACACACTCACTCACACTCTCACACACTCACACTCATTCACACTCACTCACACTCACTCACTCACACTCACTCACACTCACACTCACATTCAAATTCACTCACTCACACTCACATTCAAATTCACTCACACACACTCACTCACACTCTCACACACTCACCCTCACTCACACTCACTCACACTCACACTTAGTCACGCTCACTCACACTCACACTCACTCACATTCAAATTCACTCACTCACACTCTCACTCACTCACACTCACTCACATTCACACTCACTCACACTCAATCACGCTCACTCACTCACTCACACTCACACTTAATTACACTCACACTCACTCACACTCACACTCACTCACACTCACTCACACTCACTCACACTCACTCACACTCACACACACATTCACTCACTCACACTCACTCACTCACACTCACTCACACTCACACTCAATCACGCTCACTCACATTCAAATTCACTCACTCACATTCACTCACACTTACACTCACACACTCATTCATACTCACTCACATTCAAATTCACTCACTCACACTCATTCACACTCATTCACACTCACACCCACTCACACTCACTCACACTCACACTCACTCATATTCAAATTCACTCACTCACACTCACACTCACTCACACTCACTCACATTCACACTCACTCACTCACTCACACTCAATCACGCTCACTCACTCACACTCACTCACACTCACACTTAATTACACTCACACTCACTCACACTCACACACACTCACTCACACTCACTCACACTCACTCACACTCACTCACACTCACTCACTCACGCTCACTCACTCTCACACTCACTCACTCACACTCACACTTAATTACACTCACTCACACTCACACTCACTCACACTCACACTCACACATTCACACTCACTCACACTCACACTCACACTCACACTCACACTCACACTCACTCTCACTCACTCGCTCACACTCACACTTAATTACACTCACTCACACTCACTCACACTCAAACTCACGCACACTTAATCACACTCACACTCACACTTAATCACACTCACACACACACTCACACTCACACTCACACTCTCACTCACACTCACAATCAAATTCACACACTCACTCACACTCACTCACACTCACTCACACTCACTCACACACTCACACACTCACTCAAACTCACGCACTCACTCTCACTCGCATTCACTCACACTCACACACACACTCACACTTAATTACACTCACTCACACTCACACTCACTCACAGTCACACTTAATCACACTCACACTCACTCACACTCACTCACACTCACTCACACTCACACTTAATTACACTCACACTCACTCACACTCACACACACTCACTCACACTCACTCACACTCACTCACACTCACTCACACTCACTCACACTCACTCACTCACGCTCACTCACTCTCACACTCACTCACTCACACTCACACTTAATTACACTCACTCACACTCACACTCACTCACACTCACACTCACACATTCACACTCACTCACACTCACACTCACACTCACACTCACACTCACACTCACACTCACTCACTCGCTCACACTCACACTTAATTACACTCACTCACACTCACTCACACTCAAACTCACGCACACTTAATCACACTCACACTCACACTTAATCACACTCACACACACACTCACACTCACACTCACACTCTCACTCACACTCACAATCAAATTCACACACTCACTCACACTCACTCACACTCACTCACACTCACTCACACACTCACACACTCACTCAAACTCACGCACTCACTCTCACTCGCATTCACTCACACTCACACACACACTCACACTTAATTACACTCACTCACACTCACACTCACTCACAGTCACACTTAATCACACTCACACTCACTCACACTCACTCACACTCACTCACACTCACACTCACATTCAAATTCACTCACTCACACTCACACTCACACACACTCACACTCACTCATTCACACTCATTCAAACTCACACTTAATCACACTCACGCACACTCACACTCAATTACACTCACTCACTCTCACTCACACTCACTCACACTCACACTCAGGCTCACTCACACTCACTCACACTCACTCACACTCACTCACACTCACACTCACTCACTCACGCTCACTCACACTCACTCACACTCACACACACACTCACACTTAATTACACTCACTCACACTCACTCACACTCACTCACACTCACTCTCACACTCACTCACACTCACTCACACTCACTCACACTCACACTCACATTCAAATTCACTCACTCACACTCACACTCACACACACTCACACTCACTCATTCACACTCATTCAAACTCACACTTAATCACACTCACGCACACTCACACTCAATTACACTCACTCACTCTCACTCACACTCACTCACACTCACACTCAGGCTCACTCACACTCACTCACACTCACTCACACTCACTCACACTCACACTCACTCACTCACGCTCACTCACACTCACTCACACTCACACACACACTCACACTTAATTACACTCACTCACACTCACTCACACTCACTCACACTCACTCTCACACTCACTCACACACTCACACACTCACACACTCACTCAAACTCACGCACTCACTCTCACTCACTCACTCACTCTCTCACACTCACTCACACTCACTCACACATTCTCACACTCACTCACACTCACTCACACACACATTCACACACTCATTCACACACTCATTCACACACTCATTCATACTCACATTCACACTCACACACACACACTCACACATTCACATTCACACACACTCCCTCACACATTCTCACACTCACTCACACTCACTCACACATTCACACTCACACATTCACACTCACACACTCACAATCACTCACACTCAGACTCAATCACTGACACACTCACTCATATTCACACTCACTCCTACTCACTCACATTCACACTCACTCCTACTCACTCACACTCACTCACACTCACTCACACACACTCACTCACTCACTCACTCACACTCAATCACTCACTCACACTCACTCACACTCACACTCAATCACGCTCACTCACATTCAAATTCACTCACTCACACTCACACTCACTCACATTCACACTTAATTACACTCACTCACACTCACACTTAATCACACTCACACTCTCACTCTCACTCTCACTCACTCACACTCAATTACACACTCACTCACACACAATCACTCACAATCACTCACAATCACTCACCATCACTCACAATTACTCAGTCACACTCACTCACACTCACTCACACTCACACTCACATTCAAATTCACTCACACTCACTCATTCACACTCACACTTAATTACACTCACTCACACTCAATCACGCTCACTCACTCACTCACTCACATTCAAATTCACTCACTCACACTCACACTCATACTCACTCACACTCACACATTCACACTCACACTCACACTCACTCTCACACATTCACACTCACTCACACATTCACACTCAGTCACTCACACTCACTCACTCACACTCACTCACACACTCACTCACTCACACTCACATTCAAATTCACTCACACACTCACTCACACTCACACTCACACTCACACTCACTCACACTCACTCACACTCACTCACACTCACTCACACTCACTCACACTCACTCACTCACACACTCACTCACACACTCACTCACACTCACTCACACTCACTCACTCAGACACACACACACACTCACACTTAATTACACTCACTCACACTCACACACACTTAATCACACTCACACTCACACTTAATCACACTCACACTTAATCACACTCACACTCACACTCACACTCACACATTCACACATTCACACTCACACTCACACACTCACACACTCACACTCACACACTCACACTCACACTCTCACTCTCACACTCACTCACACTCACTCACACTCACTCACACTCACTCACACTCACTCACACTCACTCACACTCACTCACACTCACTCACACTCACTCACACTCACTCACACTCACTCACACTCACTCACACACATTCACACACTCATTCACACACTCATTCATACTCACATTCACACTCACACACACACACACTCACATTCACACTCACACACACTCCCTCACACATTCTCACACTCAGTCACACTCACACTCACACTCACACTCACACATTCACACTCACACATTCACACTCACACATTCACACTCACACTCACACTCACACATTCACACTCACACATTCACACTCACACATTCACACTCACACATTCACACTCACACATTCACACTCACACATTCACACTCACACATTCACACTCACACATTCACACTCACACACACACTCACACTCACTCAAACTCACACACTCACAATCACTCACACTCAGGCACACTCAGGCACACTCACACTCAATCACTGACACACTCACTCATATTCACACTCACTCCTACTCACTCACATTCACACTCACTCCTACTCACTCACACTCACTCACTCACACACACTCACTCACTCACACTCACTCACACCCACTCAAACTCACTCACACTCACACACACTCAATCTCACTCACATTCACACTTAATTACACTCACTCACACTCACACTTACTCACACTCACACTCTCACTCACTCACACTCACTCACACTCACTCACACTCACTCACTGACAATCAGACAATCACTCACACTCACTCACACTCACTCACACTCACTCACACTCACTCACACTCACTCACACTCACATTCAATTTCACTCACACTCACTCATTCACACTCACACTTAATTACACTCACTCACACTCAATCACGCTCACTCACTCACACTCACTCACATTCAAATTCACTCACTCACACTCACACTCACACTCACACTTAATTACACTCACTCACACTCACTCACACTTAATCACACTCACACTTAATCACACTCACACTCACACTTATTCACACTCACACTTAATCACACTCACTCACACTCACACATTCACACTCACACATTCACACTCATACATTCACACTCACTCACACTCACTCACACTCACTCACACTCACTCACACTCACTCACACTCACTCACACTCACTCACACTCACTCACACTCACTTACACTCACTCACACTCACACTCACTCACACTCACTCACACTCACACACACTCACACACACTCACACACACTCACACACACTCACACACACTCACACACACTCACACTCACACTCACATTCAAATTCACTCACTCACTCACACTCACTCACACACACTCACACACACTCACTCACACTCACACTCACTCACATTCAAATTCACTCACTCACACTCACATTCAAATTCACTCACTCACACTCATTCACACTCATTCACACTCAATCACACTCAATCACACTCAATCACACTCACACTCAATCACGCTCACTCACGCTCACACTCACTCATATTCAAATTCACTCACTCACACTCTCACTCACTCACACTCACTCACATTCACACTCACTCACTCAATCACGCTCACTCACACTCACTCACGCTCACTCACAGTCAAATTCACTCACTCACATTCACTCACACTCACACTCACACACACTCATTCACACTCATAATTAATCACACTCATTCACACTCAATCACACTCATTCAAACTCACACTTAATCACACTCACTCACACTCACACTCACACTCAATCACGCTCACTCACACTCATACTCACTCCTACTCACTCACACTCACACTCACTCACATTCACACATTCACACTCACACTCACACTTAATCACACTCACTCAAACTCAATCACACACACCCACTCACACTCACACCCACTCACTCACATTCACACTCACTCACATTCAAATTCACTCACTCACACTCACACTCACACTCACACTCACACTCACATTCACTCACACTCACTCACACTCACATTCAAATTCACTCACTCCTACTCACTCACACTCTCACGCACTCACACTCACTCACTCACTCACACTCACTCACACTCACTCACATTCAAATTCACTCACTCACACTCATTCACACTCATTCACACTCACACTTAATCACACTCACTCACACTCACACCCACTCACACTCACTCACTCACACCTCACATTCAAATTCACTCACTCACACTCACTCACACTCACTCACACTCAATCACACTCAATCACATTCAAATTCACTCACACACACTCACACTCACTCACACTCACACTCACTCACACTCACTCACACTCACTCACACTCACTCACTCTCACTCACTCTCACTCACACTCACTCACACTCACTCACACTCACTCACACTCACATTCAAATTCACTCACTCACACTCACATTCAAATTCACTCACACACACTCACTCACACTCATACTCACTCCTACTCACTCACACTCACACTCACACATTCACACTCACACTCACACTTAATCACACTCACTCAAACTCAATCACTCTCACTCACTCACTCACTCTCACTCTCACTCACACACACACTCACACTTAATTACACTCTCACACTCACTCACACTTAATCACACTCACACTCACACTTAATCACACTCACACTTAATCACACTCACACTCACTCACACTCACACATTCACACTCACACATTCACACTCACACATTCACACTCACACATTCACACTCACACATTCACACTCACACATTCTCACTCACTCACTCTCACACTCACAATCAAATTCACTCACACTCATCACACTCGCTCACACTCGCTCACACTCACACTTAATCACACTCACACTCACACTCACTCACACTCACTCACACTCACACTCATTCAAACTCACACTTAATCACACTCACTCACACTCACACTCAATTACACTCACTCACTCTCACTCACTCTCATTCACTCTCATTCACACTCACTCACACTCACTCACACTCACACTCAATCACACTCAATCACACTCAAACTCACACTCACGCAATCACAATCACTCACACTCAGGCACACTCACACTCACCGACACTCACCGACACTCACTCACACTAACTCACACTAACTCACACTAACTCACACTAACTCACTCACATTCAAACTCACACTCACACTCACACACTCACACTCGCACTCGCACTCACATTCACTCACACTCACTCACTGCCCTCCCCTGATGAGTCATCCCCCTCAACAGTACCCAAAGCAGTGTATCTGTTTTGCAGGGGGATGACCACAGGGGAATCCTGCACTACCTTCCTTGCACTGCTCTTCCTGTTGGTCTTCCATTCCCTATCTGGCTGTGGACCCTTTCCCTGTGGTACGACCAACTCGCTACACGTGATACTCACGTCATTCTCAGCATCGTGGATGCTCCGGGGTGAATCCACCCTCAGCTCCAACTCCGCAACTCCCCGCACACGTAATCGTCAGGGACACCGGAAATGTCCCTGAGTTCCCACATGGTACAGGAGGAGCATAACACCCGACCGAGCTCTCCTGCCATGACTTAACCCTTATATACACTTAAATTGGCAACAACAGTGTTAAGTTACTCACTGAGAAAAAAGAAAAACCACTCACCAATCACCAGCCAATCACTTACCCTCTTGGCTGTGACGTCACCTTTTGATTTCTTTCTACTTTTTTGCCTTCTCCCTGTAGCTGCAAAAGTACGCCTTTTATAGGCCGCTCCACGCACCTCCTCGACGCTGCTCCCGACTGCCGCCGACACTGGGCCCCGGACTCCCTGCTGTGCCTTTGATAGGACGCTCCACGCACCTCCTCGATGCTGCTCCCGACTGCCGCCGACTCTGAGCCCCGGACTCCCTGCTGTGCCTTTTATAGGCCGCTCCACGCACGTCCTCGACGCTGCTCCCGACTGCCGCCGACACTGGGCCCCGGACTCCCTGCTGTGCCTTTTATAGGCCGCTCCACGCACCTCCTCGAAGCTGCTCCCGACTGCCGCCGACTCTAGGCCCCGGACTCCCTGCTGTGCCTTTTATAGGCCGCTCCACGCACCTCCTCGACGCTGCTTCCCGACTGCCGCCGACTCTGGGCCCCGGACTCCCTGCTGTGCCTTTTATAGGCCGCTCCACGCACCTACTCGACGCTGCTTCCCGACTGCCGCCGACTCTGGGCCCCGGACTCCCTACTGTGCCTTTTATAGGCCTCTCCACGCACCTACTCGACGCTGCTCCCGACTGCCGCCGACTCACACTCACACTCACACTCACTCACACTCATTCACACTAACACTCACTCACACTCACACATTCACACTCACACTTAATTACAATCACTCACACTCACTCACACTCAATTACACTCACTCACACTCACTCTCACTCTCACTCACTCACACTCACTCACACTCACACTTAATTACACTCACTCACACTCACTCACACTCACACTCACTCACACTTAATCATACTCACACTCACACTTAATCACACTCACATTCACACTCACTCACACTCACACTCACACATTCACACTCACTCACTCACACTCACTCACTCACGCTCACTCACTTACACTCACTCACACTCACACTCACAATCACATTCAAATTCACTCACACTCACTCACGATCACATTCAAATTCACTCACTCACACTCACACTCACTCACACTCTCACTCACTCTCACACACTCACACACACTCAATTACACACTCACTCAGACTCACTCGCTCTCGCTCACACTCACACTCACACACTCACACTTAATTACACTCACACTCACACACTCACTCACCCTCAATTACAGTCTCACTCACACTCACTCACACTCACTCACACTCACTCACACTCACACTTAATTACACTCACTCACACTCACACTCAATTACACTCACTCACACTCACACTCACTCACTCTCACTCACTCACACTCACTCACACTCACACTTAATCACACTCACACTGACTCACACTCAAACTCACACATTCACACTCACTCACTCACACTCACTCACACACTCACACACTCACTCACTCACGCTCACTCACTCACACTCACTCACACTCACTCACACTCACTCACACTCACACTCACATTCAAATTCACTCACTCACACTCACATTCAAATTCACTCACACACACTCACTCACACTCTCACACACTCACACTCACTCACACTCACTCACTCACACTCACTCACACTCACACTCACATTCAAATTCACTCACTCACACTCACATTCAAATTCACTCACACACACTCACTCACACTCTCACACACTCACACTCATTCACACTCACTCACACTCACTCACTCACATTCAAATTCACTCACTCACACTCACATTCAAATTCACTCACACACACTCACTCACACTCTCACACACTCACCCTCACTCACACTCACTCACACTCACACTTAGTCACGCTCACTCACACTCACACTCACTCACATTCAAATTCACTCACTCACACTCACATTCAAATTCACTCACTCAGACTCATTCACACTCATTCACACTCACTCATTCACACTCACACTCATTCACACTCATTCACGCTCACTCACACTCACACTCACTCATATTCAAATTCACTCACTCACACTCTCACTCACTCACACTCACTCACATTCACACTCACTCACACTCAATCACGCTCACTCACTCACTCACACTCACACTTAATTACACTCACACTCACACTCACTCACACTCACTCACACTCACTCACACTCACTCACACTCACTCACACTCACTCACACTCACACTCACTCACACTCACACATTCACTCACTCACACTCACACTCACTCACTCACACTCACTCACACTCACTCACACTCACTCACACTCACTCACACTCACACTCACTCACACTCACACTCAATCACGCTCACTCACATTCAAATTCACTCACTCACATTCACTCACACTCACACTCACACACACTCATTCATACTCACTCACATTCAAATTCACTCACTCACACTCATTCACACTCATTCACACTCATTCACACTCATTCACACTCATTCACACTCACTCACACTCACACTCACTCACACCTCACATTCAAATTCACTCACTCACACTCACTCACACTCAATCACATTCAAATTCACTCACACACTCACTCACACTCAATCACACTCAGTCACACTCACTCACTCACACTCACATTCAAATTCACACTCACTCACACTCACTCACACTCAATCACGCTCACTCACAATCACACTCACTCACATTCAAATTCACTCACTCACACTCACTCACACTCACTCACATTCACACTCACTCACTCACACTCAATCACGCTCACTCACATTCAAATTCACTCACTCACAATCACTCACACTCACTCACACTCACTCACACTCACTCACACTCACTCACACTCACTCACACTCACTCACACTCACTCACACTCACTCACACTCACTCACACTCACTCACACTCACTCACACTCACTCACACTCACTCACACTCGCACTCACTCACACTCACTCACACTCACATTCAAATTCACTCACTCACACTCACACTCACACACACTCACTCATTCACACTCATTCAAACTCACACTTAATCACACTCACTCACACTCACACTCAATTACACTCACTCACTCACTCTCACTCTCACTCACTCTCACTCACTCTCACTCACTCTCACTCACTCTCACTCACTCTCATTCACACTCACTCACTCACACTCACACTCAATCACACTCACACTCAATCACACTCACACTCACACTCACGCAATCACAATCACTCACACTCAGGCTCACTCACACTCACTCACACTCACTCACACTCACTCACACTGACTCACTCACACTCACTCACACTCACACTCACTCTCACTCTCACTCACTCAGACTCACACACACACTCACACTTAATTACACTCACTCACACTCACTCACACTCACTCACACTCACACTCACTCACACTCACACATTCACTCACTCACACTCACACTCACTCACTCACACTCACTCACACTCACTCACACTCACTCACACTCACTCACACTCACACTCACTCACACTCACTCACACTCACTCACTCACATTCAAATTCACTCACTCACACTCACATTCAAATTCACTCACACACACTCACTCACACTCTCACACACTCACCCTCACTCACACTCACTCACACTCACACTTAGTCACGCTCACTCACACTCACACTCACTCACATTCAAATTCACTCACTCACACTCACATTCAAATTCACTCACTCAGACTCATTCACACTCATTCACACTCACTCATTCACACTCACACTCATTCACACTCATTCACGCTCACTCACACTCACACTCACTCATATTCAAATTCACTCACTCACACTCTCACTCACTCACACTCACTCACATTCACACTCACTCACACTCAATCACGCTCACTCACTCACTCACACTCACACTTAATTACACTCACACTCAACTCACTCACACTCACACACACTCACACTCACTCACACTCACTCACACTCACACTCACACTCACACTCACCACACTCACACATCACTCACTCACACTCACACTCACTCACTCACACTCACTCACACTCACTCACCACTCACTCACACTCACTCACACTCACACTCACTCACACTCACACTCAATCACGCTCACTCACATTCAAATTCACTCACTCACATTCACTCACACTCACACTCACACACACTCATTCATACTCACTCACATTCAAATTCACTCACTCACACTCATTCACACTCATTCACACTCATTCACACTCATTCACACTCATTCACACTCACTCACACTCACTCACACTCACACTCACTCACACCTCACATTCAAATTCACTCACTCACACTCACTCACACTCAATCACATTCAAATTCACTCACACACTCACTCACACTCAATCACACTCAGTCACACTCACTCACTCACACTCACATTCAAATTCACACTCACTCACACTCACTCACACTCAATCACGCTCACTCACAATCACACTCACTCACATTCAAATTCACTCACTCACACTCACTCACACTCACTCACATTCACACTCACTCACTCACACTCAATCACGCTCACTCACATTCAAATTCACTCACTCACAATCACTCACACTCACTCACACTCACTCACACTCACTCACACTCACTCACACTCACTCACACTCACTCACACTCACTCACACTCACTCACACTCACTCACACTCACTCACACTCACTCACACTCACTCACACTCACTCACACTCGCACTCACTCACACTCACTCACACTCACATTCAAATTCACTCACTCACACTCACACTCACACACACTCACTCATTCACACTCATTCAAACTCACACTTAATCACACTCACTCACACTCACACTCAATTACACTCACTCACTCACTCTCACTCTCACTCACTCTCACTCACTCTCACTCACTCTCACTCACTCTCACTCACTCTCATTCACACTCACTCACTCACACTCACACTCAATCACACTCACACTCAATCACACTCACACTCACACTCACGCAATCACAATCACTCACACTCAGGCTCACTCACACTCACTCACACTCACTCACACTCACTCACACTGACTCACTCACACTCACTCACACTCACACTCACTCTCACTCTCACTCACTCAGACTCACACACACACTCACACTTAATTACACTCACTCACACTCACTCACACTCACTCACACTCACACTCACTCACACTCACACATTCACTCACTCACACTCACACTCACTCACTCACACTCACTCACACTCACTCACACTCACTCACACTCACTCACACTCACACTCACTCACACTCACACTCAATCACGCTCACTCACATTCAAATTCACTCACTCACATTCACTCACACTCACACTCACACACACTCATTCATACTCACTCACATTCAAATTCACTCACTCACACTCATTCACACTCATTCACACTCATTCACACTCATTCACACTCATTCACACTCACTCACACTCACACTCACTCACACCTCACATTCAAATTCACTCACTCACACTCACTCACACTCAATCACATTCAAATTCACTCACACACTCACTCACACTCAATCACACTCAGTCACACTCACTCACTCACACTCACATTCAAATTCACACTCACTCACACTCACTCACACTCAATCACGCTCACTCACAATCACACTCACTCACATTCAAATTCACTCACTCACACTCACTCACACTCACTCACATTCACACTCACTCACTCACACTCAATCACGCTCACTCACATTCAAATTCACTCACTCACAATCACTCACACTCACTCACACTCACTCACACTCACTCATTCAAACTCACACTTAATCACACTCACTCACACTCACACTCAATTACACTCACTCACTCACTCTCACTCTCACTCACTCTCACTCACTCTCACTCACTCTCACTCACTCTCACTCACTCTCATTCACACTCACTCACTCACACTCACACTCAATCACACTCACACTCAATCACACTCACACTCACACTCACGCAATCACAATCACTCACACTCAGGCTCACTCACACTCACTCACACTCACTCACACTCACTCACACTCACTCACACTGACTCACTCACACTCACTCACACTCACACTCACTCTCACTCTCACTCACTCAGACTCACACACACACTCACACTTAATTACACTCACTCACACTCACTCACACTCACTCACACTCACTCTCACACTCACTCTCACTCACTCACACTCACACTCACTCACACTCACACTCACACTCACACTCACACTCACACTCACTCACTCACACTCACTCACACTTAATCACACTCACACTCACACTTAATCACACTCACACTTAATCACACTCACACTTAATCACACTCACACTCACACTCACTCACACTCACACTCACACATTCACACTCACTCACACTCACACATTCATACTCACACATTCTCACTCACACTCACATTTACTCACACTCACTCACACTCACACTCACTCACACTCACTCACACTCACATACTCACGCACTCACTCTCACTCACGCGCTCACTCACACTCACACTCACTCACACTCACACTTAATCACACTCACACTTAATCACACTCACACTTAATCACACTCACACTCACACTCACTCAGACTCACACTCACACATTCTCACTCACACTCACTCACTCACGCTCACTCACTCACTCACACTCACTCACACTCACTCACACTCACACTCACACTCACACTCACACTCACATTCAAATTCACTCACTCACACTCACACTCACACACACTCACACTCACTCACACTCATTCACACTCATTCAAACTCACACTTAATCACACTCAATCACACTCAAACTCACACTCACGCAATCACAATCACTCACACTCAGGCACACTCACACTCACCGACACTCACTCACACTAACTCACACTAACTCACACTAACTCACTCACATTCAAACTCACACTCACACTCACACTCACACACTCACACTCACTCACACTCGCACTCGCACTCACATTCACTCACACTCACGCACTCACTCACACTCACACACACACTCACACTTAATTACACTCACTCACACTCACTCACACTTAATCACACTCACACTCACTCACTCACACTCATTCACACTCTCACACTCACATTCAAATTCACTCACTCACTCTCACTCACTCACACTCACACTTAATCACACTCACACTCACACTCACTCACACTCACACATTCACACTCACTCACACTCACACATTCATACTCACACATTCTCACTCACACTCACATTTACTCACACTCACTCACATTTACTCACACTCACTCACTCACACTCACACTCACACACACTCACACTCATTCAAACTCACTCACACTCACATTCAAATTCACTCACTCACACTCACACACACTCACTCACACTCTCACGCACTCACATTCACTCACTCACACTCACTCACACTCACTCACACTCACTCACACTCACTCACTCACACTCACTCACATTCAAATTCACTCACTCACACTCATTCACACTCATTCACACTCATTCACACTCACACTTAATCACACTCACTCACACTCACACCCACTCACACTCACTCACTCACACTCACACCCACTCACACTCACTCACTCACACTCACATTCAAATTCACTCACTCACACTCACTCACACTCACTCACACTCACTCACACTCACTCACACTCACTCACACTCACTCACACTCACTCACACTCACTCACACTCACTCACACATTCACACACTCATTCACACACTCATTCATACTCACATTCACACTCACACACACACACTCACACATTCACACTCACACACACTCCCTCACACATTCTCACACTCACTCACACTCACTCACACTCACTCACACTCACTCACACTCACTCACACTCACTCACACTAACTCACACTAACTCACACTAACTCACTCACACTCACACACTCACACTCACACTCGCACTCACATTCACTCACACTCACTCACTGCCCTCCCCTGATGAGTCATCCCCCTCAACAGTACCCAAAGCAGTGTATCTGTTTTGCAGGGGGATGACCACAGGGGAATCCTGCACTACCTTCCTTGCACTGCTCTTCCTGTTGGTCTTCCATTCCCTATCTGGCTGTGGACCCTTTCCCTGTGGTACGACCAACTCGCTACACGTGATACTCACGTCATTCTCAGCATCGTGGATGCTCCGGGGTGAATCCACCCTCAGCTCCAACTCCGCAACTTCCCGCACACGTAATCGTCAGGGACACCGGAAGTGTCCCTGAGTTCCCACATGGTACAGGAGGAGCATAACACCCGACCGAGCTCTCCTGCCATGACTTAACCCTTATATACACTTAAATTGGCAACAACAGTGTTAAGTTACTCACTGAGAAAAAAGAAAAACCACTCACCAATCACCAGCCAATCACTTACCCTCTTGGCTGTGACGTCACCTTTTGATTTCTTTCTACTTTTTTGCCTTCTCCCTGTAGCTGCAAAAGTACGCCTTTTATAGGCCGCTCCACGCACCTCCCGACTGCCGCCGACACTGGGCCCCGGACTCCCTGCTGTGCCTTTGATAGGACGCTCCACGCACCTCCTCGATGCTGCTCCCGACTGCCGCCGACTCTGAGCCCCGGACTCCCTGCTGTGCCTTTTATAGGCCGCTCCACGCACGTCCTCGACGCTGCTCCCGACTGCCGCCGACACTGGGCCCCGGACTCCCTGCTGTGCCTTTTATAGGCCGCTCCACGCACCTCCTCGAAGCTGCTCCCGACTGCCGCCGACTCTAGGCCCCGGACTCCCTGCTGTGCCTTTTATAGGCCGCTCCACGCACCTCCTCGACGCTGCTTCCCGACTGCCGCCGACTCTGGGCCCCGGACTCCCTGCTGTGCCTTTTATAGGCCGCTCCACGCACCTCCTCGACGCTGCTTCCCGACTGCCGCCGACTCTGGGCCCCGGACTCCCTACTGTGCCTTTCATAGGCCTCTCCACGCACCTACTCGACGCTGCTCCCGACTGCCGCCGACTCACACTCACACTCACACTCACTCACACTCATTCACACTAACACTCACTCACACTCACACATTCACACTCACACTTAATTACAATCACTCACACTCACTCACACTCAATTACACTCACTCACACTCACTCTCACTCTCACTCACTCACACTCACTCACACTCACTCACACTCACACTTAATCATACTCACACTTAATCACACTCACTCACACTCACTCACACTCACACATTCACACTCACTCACACATTCACACTCACACTCACTCACACTCAGTCACTCACACTCACTCACACACTCACTCACTCACACTCACATTCAAATTCACTCACACTCACTCACACTCACTCACACTCACACTCACACTCACACTCTCACTCACTCACTCAGACACACACACACACTCACACTTAATTACACT